>NC_056726.1:1159131497-1159418997 GCF_019279795.1 Protopterus annectens | reverse complement strand
CTTGCCTTCTTTTTATGAGATGCATTAAACTGAATCTAACTTACCATTAAAATTATGGCATCACTTTCAGTCTTTATTTTTTCTGGATAAAGTAAATTAATAAAAAGCTGAACTGTGTCACATTCCTTGTACTTTTTAATCACAGCATAAAACTGAGGCATTTGTTTGGCCTCTGTCCACTGAGACTGATTAACCAGCTGTAAGGAGTTTTTTGTCAAATCAGATTAGTAGTCTTGGAATTGCTGTTGCCTACCCTATTAGATCGCAGTGTTGTGACCCCCACCCCTCCACTGACAGTGGCAGATGCAGTGAGCACAGTTCTAGGCAGGATGGCTGAGGGGGCTGGCTGCTCTTGGTGCAAGCTGTCACAAGGTGTGCCCAGCATATACCAGTGGTGCAGGAGGGAAGTATTTCTGAAGCCACAAGGATACTGCAGCTTCAAAAATCAATGCTGACACAGCATGTGTCATGGCCAAAGCACTGAAGCTCTCCGTGTGTGTGGTAATCAAACTGCAGCAAGCTGCTTGTACATCACATGAAGTACAAACAAGCAGCTTACTACAACTGCAGTGCTGAAGAATATTCTTTTTTTCCAAGGGCTTTTTTCTGGTTTTTGGTTCTCTACCCAAAGTTGAAGGGAGCACCACTTTGGCAACGTAAACAGAGCACCAGATAAACCAGCTACAGTTCTGGAAATAAGTACTGTTTCTCCTAGCACCTAGTACCTATTACTGATAGCACATCACCACCAACACCCTTATCTCATGTAGTTCTGCATGTCTTTGTCACTTACATGACATATCTCTACTACACAGAGACAGTGCTGCAGTTTTACTGCTGCACTATACTTCCTCATTATATTGCATGCAGAATACCACTGTACCCCCATCATTTCATATGACCCTCATACCACTGTACCCTCATCTCTTCCTCTGAACCACTTCTTTTCATCTGATCCTTCTCTCTTCATTTGACACTCATCCCTTCATCTGATTCAGTCAGACTGAAAATATAATTATACCTTCACTGGCTGATGAGGATAGGAGGCTGCGGTTCTACTGGAATATGTATCTTGATGATTTGGGGTGCTGAAGCATTTAGGAAGAAAGTCACAGTACTGGCATAACAGAAGATAGAAGATAGAGGGACACCATCTTCTGTCATAGGGTGCATGTATTTTGTCAGGGTTTAAATGCAGCTGTTGACTAGTGTCAAGTACTTGTGCTTTCTTGTCTTCTAAACTTGCCATCTTACTGCCTGAAGATTTTTCAGTACATATCCTACCACTGATTTGCACAGAATGTACCAGATCATAAAAAATATTTATTCATTAAACAGTTACTTACTGCTTTAGTGATCTGAGGGCCATGGGGGAGCAAGTGTCTGCTGTGCAGAAGGTGGCCATAGCCGTCCTAGAGAGGATAGAAAAGCCTTCATATGGTATGGAGGATTATCAGTTTGCAAATTCATTTACAGCATATCTTCCAGATTTTCAGAAACTCAGGATCACTCTGAGAATATTCTGATGTACACAGGGAAAACAAAAGGATTACATGCAGAATGCAGCCCATATGGGAACCAGATAGGTGAACCAATACAGTGAGGCATGGGTGGTGATGACAACATCTCTGTACTACTTAGTGCGACCTGATAAAAATATTTTTGTGTTAAAGGAACCACAGCACAAACTTGTTCGCAAATAAACTTTTGCATAAACAGCATATAAAATGTATTATTATTGCAGGCACTTATTGTAATATTCATAAGAAGGCTCAAAGCTGAAAACAACCAACTTTTGAAAAGATTTTGTAGTCCATAACTGAGGTTCACAAATTCTATGACATAGTTGGGCACTGGGGGCTTTGCTGTTGTAAAATGCTTTCATTAGATGGCCATTTTGATTTGTTACTTTGACCAAATGAGCTTTAGTGGTTTCAATATCAAACTTATATACTACATCCACTTATTAAAATGTAATACTTTTCTAACCAGAAAAGAAATAGTTTATCTGTTGGCATCTTGTGGTGTAGCACTCTTTCTGCTCGTAGTATTCATCGGGCATAATCAATTGATATAGAAGTGCAATCATGCATGTGATCACATATGTGAGTGACTGAAAAGAAGTCATGTGGGAACACATGTGAATGACCAAAAAGAAGCCATGGGGGAACCGAATTTATTGGCACTTTCATAACATGAGGTAGGAGGGAACATGTTGTTCAGTTTTAGGATAGCTGCATGTACTTGTTTGTGTGTTTACTTAATTATTTACTTATGTATTTATGTATTTATCTGGTATGAGAAACTGGCCATTAAAATCCATTTCATTGATAACCAGAGTTCACAATAGAAATGACTCGTACAAGTATTTTTGCATCAAGTGTTTAGAAATAAAAATGAGTTGCGTACAAGAAACAGAGACAATTTGAATTTCACATAATGCAGATACCAGGCATGTCTGTTGCAACTTGCAGTATGTTATACTGTTGTCACAGGCAAAAAGTGCTATAAATGTAAGTTTGAGTATACAGATGTTCTTGAAACAGCTACATTTATATTTACTGAAAAAATGCTTCACGAGTTTGGTCCAATAGGAAGAAGTTTTTGTGGTTTTATTAGCCAAGATCATTTTGTCAAGATAAATTGGAAGTCTTCCTTCAGTCTGCAATATCCCTTTAGCACCACATTCATGAAAAACAGCAGTCGACATGTTCTGATATATTTTTAATATGGCTGTGTCATTCTTATATGAAATTTATATTTATTTAATTTTGAATTAGTTGATTATCCCTTTTCTTCAGCAGGAGGTATTTGATTCACATAGCTTTTATTGTTAAGTGGTGATAATTGACATGACCACCAGGTGGCAGTCGTGCATTAATGAGGAAAGTAATGTTCGCTGCTGAAGAAAATCACTTTTTAATTATAATTTTAACAAACAAATGTGCTGGCCAAAATATACACAGGGGATCCACTCTTTAAATGAAAAGTTATAAAAAAATACAATTCATGAGCATATAGGACAGTACAAATATGTTCAGTGACCAGTGAAATTACAAACAAATACATTTAGTTGGAGTCAGGCAAATGGGATTATATTGACTTATGTATGCACTGTCATTCTGTTGATTAAGTGCATTAAAGTAAATCATTATAAATAAATATCAATTTACCACTTGGGTACTAAAAGTTCCTTTCATGTTCAGAGAAATGAAAAATATTATTTTAAGTTATTATTTGTCTTTATTAGAAAACCTATGCTTTATAAACCCTCAACTTTTCTAAGGTGAATGCCATACATTTTGTTTTGTATTAAGCATAATTTATGTTTTCACATGCTGAACATATGCTTATGTAATCTCTGATTTTTATCAGTTTTTTTAATCAGAAAGTGATGCCGTAATTTCTATGCAAAACCTTTTCTCTCTCCAACCTAGCCAACTATCCAGCAAACCCCAGTGTCCTAATAACATGTATGATCTCACTTCTCCTACTAATTTATTTGTTCTCCTCAGCTGCAGCCAACCATCTGCTCATTCTAATGTCCCTCTCCTATGTCACGTCCACTTGTCCATCCCAGTCTTCCCTAGACTTGCCATGCCAACTGAGTTGAAATATTAGGGCACCCAAGACCACATGTCATCCTTGCTACTGTGGTGGGGTTGTAATCATCTACTTTCATTCCCCTCCTCTGTATTCTTCAGTTATGTCTGAGGGTTACTCTCATCTATGGTCTTACCTCCCTATGGGGAACACATTAGGAATTCACCCTCCTGCAAAGGATGGACACAACTACACCTCCATGCCAGAACCTCAGATGCCTGAGCTGCTAAACAAACACTAGTTTCCTGGGCCACAGTTGTGGATGAATCCCTGTATCCCATGGCAAAGGCAGTTTCTTCAGAAAACTTAATTTGAGGGTATTTATTATTTTGATTTTTATTTTATTTTATTTTATTTTACATTTGTTGAACGGGCTAGTCCAACCGGATACACGCCCATTTTCAGTAGAGGCCCGGTGAGATAAGCTCCATTAAGCTAATAGATTGCAAAAGAAATAACAATGATAATGATTTACACAAAGGTACACAACAATAGACTAACAAAAAAACAATTTACATGAGTATCTGATACAAGATGTGCTGGCATTATTACAAGAGAAAAAGTAATTAAAGAGGTAATAAAAAAAAAACATTTCACACAGTAGAGAGCTTAATACTCATCACAGAGAAGGCTAGCAAGTAATATCATATTCTGAGCATTAACTAAGAACACACACACAGTCCAAGTGAAACAAAGTAGACAATATATACATGGTATACACATGTAGAGCAGTTATTTTGTGAGTTTATACTCAGGGATAGTTTCCCAGGAAGACTAGGCTAGAAATAGCATTCAGTAAGCTTACTGGTCCCACTATCTGAGGTCAGGAGAGAGGTATGCAAAGAGGGCAGAAAAAGATAGAGATGAGGACATGGACAGAAGGAGGTTATTAGTCAGGGTTAGTACATGGACATAGCCATTGTGTTTTGAGGAATGTTTTTACTTGCTTCTTGAAAAGTGGTCTTATAGTAAGAGATGATAGTTCACTGGGAAGCCTGTTCCAAGTTTTTCCCGCAGAGTTAGAAAAAAGACAGTCACCTGATTTATTGTTGGATTTATGGATGACTGCTAGTAATTTATTAGCTGAGTGTAGGGTTGTAAGATTTTTGTAAAGGGTGATAAGACTACAGAGTATTGGCGTATGGCTGGGATGATGTAAAATCTTTTGGGTGATAGTAATGCTGAAGTAGAAGCTGATTTTGCAGTTCCAGCCATCCTAGCTGTTTAAGATTTTGACAATGGTGGGTTCTAAATGGGGACCTAGTGGCAAATCTGGCAATGTTATAATAGGAGGTTGCCAGTTTGTTGAGGTTGCTTTTGGATGGATTAATATAAGTGGGGGAGGCATAGAGGAGGGTGGAGGTAAGATGGGTGTGGGCAATGGTAGGTCTGGCTAAAGGAGTAATGAAAGGTTTAGTCCTGTACAAGGAACCTAGTTTTCTATTAACTGATTTAATGGTTAAGTTAATATGTGAATCAGAGTTAAGGTTCTGGTCAATTCTTACACATAAAAGTTTAGTGGTCAGATCAGGTGCTATGAGAGGGCCATTATTGGATGTAACTGTGATATTGATAGGGGAGAACTTCTGTGTTGGAGTGAACAGTAGTAATTTAGTTTTTTTTAGGGTTTAGGAGGAGACAGCGTTGAAGGAACCAGTTTTCTACTAATTTATTTTTATATAAATAGTTTTTCTGACACACATTTATTTGTGCTCAGATAATAAAACCATATTACTTAATGTTTAAAATGTTTGCTTACTATGGATACATTACAAAAAAAAATAAAAAATTGGGCCAAATTCCAAAAGGACCTGGGTGTGGAGTAGCATTCCACACCAAGTGTTTACTCCATGCCTGAGTCCAAAACCCAGGGTTCCCACAATCCACATTCAATGTATGCTAACAGGATTGTCAGTGCCTTATGTCTGTTTCCAAACAGGCAATCAGGTTCACCATGTGGAAATAGTACGGCATTTTAACCTGAATAAGTCCACCAATGCACAAGGTCAGATAGTTGTAGAAGCCTCAGTGCCATACAGTTCCGCCCTACAAATCTAGGCCATGCAGTGTTACCTGCATGTTAGACCTGCTTTTTCAGCCAGGCTCCCTGCCTGCAGTATCATGTCTGACATATTGATTGAGCTGCTGCTGTGTTGGTGTATTTTGGCCAAGCTAGCATACCCAGCTGAATCTGTGGGTAATTTAAGGTTATGCTTACAATAGGTGGTAAGACTCTCAGTACCATGCAATGCATCTCTCTCTTCAGTTTATTGGCTTAGCATTACAAGGTATGAAACTGAGTGAACCCAGCCTCTCTAGATGTTGTCGTACAGAGGCAAGGGGCATTCATAGTTAAGAGCAACATTGTTTTGGATTCCAGCCTTAGTTTTTTTTTTCTGTCTGTACTGTATGGAGGGAGTTAAGTAGTAAAGTACTCTTTGGGAGGTAGAAGGGAGTACAAATGGTAACTGACTCCTGACTGCATAAGCATGCTTTCTCAACATTTACTGAATATGTCAGAATTTTATTGAATCTGGCGGCTGTAGGTTAGTGAAGGGTTTTTTTTTTTTTGGCAGGGAAGGAGATGCAGTTGTTTGACTTTTTCCCTGAGGTTGTGCAATGTAGAAGGTTTTAGGGTATATGGATGCAGAGCCCTGTCTGTTCTCCTCTGGGAATGCAAACTATAGTTATGTTCTGGCCAATATCTGACTCATTGATAATCCATTCATTCATTTTAAGTTAATGAACTGAGCTTTGGTGATTTTAGAGATGATGTGTATATGGTTCAAGTTATTTTCACATGCTTATTATTTTTGTGAAGTATAATTTTGGAAGGCATTTGATTTACAGCACTTAAATGTGTGGTATAACCCTAAGCATGCACAGGTATCCTGCCCACAGGTACTTTATTATGCTTAGACTCTGAATTTTTGTAGCACTTATGTTTTGTAAGGTTCATATTACTTGTCTAAGGCAACAATGTGCCTTTACTGTTGTATATTCTTTTGTTCCTTCAGTAATGAAGAACCACTTTTGCAGCACTTAAAAAGACATTTCATTATGAAAACATTTGCAACTTTTTAACTATATGGATTTGGTGTCCACAAATCTCTTTTTAAACTTACTCTACAGTTTCAATGTCTTTTCATATTTTCTAATAAGCTTAACAAATAAGGTAGTACTAATATCCTAAAAATAATCAAACGTCTAACATGACACATAAAATCATTCAGCTGTAACAGGGAGCCAAGCTACTGCGAGATTATTTGAGGTTAGAGTCAGCTTCACAGGCAGGTTTTTAATATGTGTGTTTATGTTGTTTCTTTAAATTTTACTTCAAAACTCATAAAAAACACACACACATGAAGACGCACGTGCGAACACACACACACACACACACACACACATACACACACACACGCGCGCGCGCACACACACACACACTATGGTGTTTTACTTAACTCTTGATATTTTCTGCCATGTGGTCAGTGTTGATGTGACACCCTGACTCCATGTACAAAACGCAACAAAGGGTGGGGATGCCAGTGCTGATGACAATTCATTAATTCATTTTCTAGTAATCAAACTTTTGGGGGTCATGAGGACTTAAAGCCTCTTCTAACAATCACCAGATATAACCAAGAAGTCAGAACTTCCAGCAATTTCAAAGACCAGTGACAAAGAAAACATGCTGAAGCCATGAAACCAGATATAGGAATCAATGCACTTTCATAAATAATTTAACACTTCTGTCTTAAACCAGATTTCATAAAAATAAAATACACAGACGTAAATTGTTGTATAAATGCTCAGGAAGTCACAAGGTAACATCAGGTCAACTGACCAATTAAACAAAATTAAAAAAGTACTAAACTTTTGTCTAGTAAAAGCCATATATCCTATTATCATACATAAATGCAGACAAATAATAGACTAATATAAAAGTCTCTACATCAAGAACTTTGTAATGTGGTTGACTTCTACATCAATGTAGTCATTCATACCAGGGAGGGAGTATACATCTAATTTCAGTCCCCAAGACTGTTCCTTTTATAGGTTCATAGGTTCATAGGTAGATACTAGGCTATCTGCCCTAGGACATTTATAAGCCTAGCCAGAGTGTATTTGGCTTCCGCCTCCCTATTAGATTAGCCTAATGTGCCTCTGTAAAGTAGGTCACAGAAGGTACCCTTTTAAGATTAGTTTACTGTGCCTCTGTCTAGCAGGGACACAGGAAAGGTCCCAGGGGTGAATTTGCGATTCCCCATCCACGCGTCCAAATTTCGCTTGAAGAGGGTCAGCGATGGGCTATGTCTAACATGAATTGGGATTCTATTCCAGAGTGAGGGGAACCTCTGGGAAATGAATCTGTCCCTCCAGCATGTCCTATTTATTTTTGTGCTGAGGTTTAGGTCCCTGGAGGGTGTAGCTCTAAGGGACTTGGATTTTGTGAGGTGGAGCATGTCCATTAATTCTGGGTTTGACATGGCTTTGTACGTCAGGCACAGATCGCCTCTGAGTAGGCGGTCAGCAACTGAGTAGAGCTGGAGTTTCTTTAGTCGAGCTGCATAGGACATCTGTTTGTAGCCTGTGATCCTTTTGGTGAGGTACTTTTGGGGTCTCTCCAGTTGCTGCAGGTGTCGGGTAAGGTACATCCCAAAAGGGGCATTGTATTCAATTATGGGCCTGAAGAGTGATGAGTAGAGGGGCACAATGACCTCTCTTGATCTAGATGCGAACCCTTTTGTGATAAGGTGGGCTATATAGAAGGTCTTTCTAACCACTTTGGCAACGTGATTATCAAAGGAGAGATTACTATCTAAGTTAGTCCCCAAATCTCTAATTACTTCTTCCGTACTTAATGGATTACCACCTATGTGGTAATTTTGTTTTTCCCAAAGGGGATGACTATGCACTTTTTAGCATTTAGCTTGAGGCTGTGGTTCTGGCACCAAGCATCCGTCTCTGTGAGACCCTTTTGGAGGATGCTCGTGTCAGCTGGAGATTCGATTATGGCCCCCAGTTTGCAGTCATCTGCGAACTTTGTCAGCCATAATACCCCCATGTTAGCCTGAACCTCAGAGAAGTATATACCGAACAAGAGAGGTCCCAGAACTGAGCCCTGTGGGATGCCACTTGTAACTGGTTTGGATTCAGACATGGCACCTGCGATTCTGACCATGTGGGTTCTATCTCTGAGCCAGTTTGCAACCCATCTTGTGATATAGGGGTTGATATTTAAGCTGGTAAGCTTATTTATGATGCCCGAGTGGGGTATTGTGTCGAAGGCTTTTGCGAGGTCCAGGTAGGCTGTGTGGACTACCTTGCCCTCATCTATGGCTTTGGTAACTATTTCAAAGAAATCAACTAGGTTTAAGAGGCAAGATCTGCCCTTAACAAAACTGAATTTGGTAGGGTCCAGTGTCTGGAGGCTCCCAATGTCTTTGTTTATGAGTTCCATGATAATACTCTCCATAACTTTACAGAGCAGACTAGTCAGGCTTATGGGGTGATAGTTTCCGGGGTCCGTTGTGGACCCACCTTTGTGGAGTGGGACCACTGTAGCTGTACGCCATTCTTTGGGTACATATCCTGCAGTAATGCTAAGTTTGAACAGTGACTTAATGTGAGGGTTCAGTTCTTCTTGGAGCTCATGTAAGACACAGCCTGGGACACTATCCAGTCCCATAGATGCTGTGTTTTTTGCTTTGGAGAGGGCAGCTTTCACCTGTGCATCTGTGATGTCAGGGAGGTTACATTCAGTTGGGATAGGCGTTTTCTCCTTTGGGGGGGAAGGGGGGAAGAAGTTTGCACTGAATCTGTCTGCCAGGATGTTGACTATGTCTGTAGGTTCGGCATATTTTGTATCATTATGCAACAATTCAGAGCATATCTGGGAGTTTCTGCCCATGTTTCTGACATAACTAAAGAAGGCCTTGTGATTATCTTTAGTGTCTAGGGCAATTTTTCTTTCGAAACTGGCCTGTGATGATTTTATGAGGGATCGAAGTTTCTTGCTAATACTGATCAGAAATGCCATCTCTTTTTGCGATTTTGCTCTGTCATGTAGTAGCTTCCTCCTTCTGTTGTATAGCTTATTTATGGCCATGGTCCACCAGACTGGTCTCCTGTTTTTGGAGGAGTGAGTCTTGGTTTTATTTGGGATAGCACGATCCATGCATTCCTGCAGGTGCTCATAGAATGCATTTGTAAAGGATTCTGTGGATTGGGCTATATTATCCTCTGGCCCAGGGGCTTTGAAGGATTCCACCTCAGTCTTGAGAAGTGCAAAGTTGGCTTTGGAGAAATTCTTTACAGTGATTTCATTGGCTGGGGGTGGGGACGGGATATGGATGTCGAGGGAAATTTGTTTATGGTCTGATCTTACCAATGAGGGGTTTACCTCTGTTGTGGAACATATTGTCCCCATGTTCATGATGACCAGGTCCAATATGTTGTTCCCTCTTGTGGGAGTGGTGACCAGTTGTTCCATTGCATTAGAGTTTATAAATTCAAGGAACCGTTGGGTGAGGGTGTTTGGGCTTGAGTAGTTTTCCCAGTCAATGTTTGGGTAGTTGAAGTCACCCAATAACATAGTGTTTGGAGAGACCTTCATATTCTCCAGTGTTCTCAGGAATGCCAAGTGGGGTTCCTGTAATAGGGAGGGTGTTCTGTAGCAGGCTACAAACTGAAAGGCAGTGTTGCCCGCTGTTAGTTGCACATGGATGGTTTCTGATGCTTCGTGCAGTGCCACTAACCTGGAGGGGTAGGTATCTTTGATGAATATAGATACTCCCCCTCCTTTTGTGCTTCAGTCCGAGGTTTGGGGCTGAAACGCATGGTATGAGTTATAACCTGGTAGTGCTGTGGTGCTCTCAGGAGCCTTGAACCAAGTTTCTGTTACTGCACAGACATCGATTTTCTCCATACTGAGGAGAGTCTCGAGTGCGTGCATCTTGAGGTTTAGACTTCTGGCATTGAGTAGCATTACCTTTAGTTTTTTTATCTTTGGGTTGTCTATGGAGGTGGGTTTGTCCTTTGAGCCTTGCCTAAAAAAGGCACTATGGGGGTGGCAAGAGCCTTGGCCAGTATACGAAAGCCTAAGGGTGACAGGTGCAAGCCGTCCCTAGTGAAGCAACATGGCTTGTTCAGCATGTCATCCCAGGCTGACAGACACTGGATCCCCTTTGAATGACACCAATACTTTAGCCAATTGTTGAAACTGATCATTTTGTATTTATACTGTGGCATCATTCTTGGTGAGGGCAAGATGCTACTCAAGGTCAGGGACAAACCAGCCTGGGCTACATGGTCAGAGAGCTTCTCTATGTCTCTTTTCATGTAGTCCAGGGAGGTACATCTCAGGTCATTCACACCAGCATGGACAATGATGGAGTCATACTTGTACTTGCTTTGGAGTGACCTGAGTGCTTGTGTTATGTGTCGGATCCTGACACTCGGCAGGCAGCTTACAGTGATCTTCTCCTTGTTCAGTCTGGTGAGTGGGACATCAGTGTGCCAGACAATAGAGTCCCCTATAACAAGTGTATTTGGTGTGTCGTTTGGCCTTATGGGCTGTGGCTGTGAGGCACACTGATTTTGTGAGATATGTGATTTGTGGGTGTTGTTGAGGGGTGGCTGTTGCCTGGATATCTGCTTAGGAGGTCTTTGCTGTTTAGGCAGATTTTTATTTAGAGCCTCCGAGTATGTTTTTGTGTGTTTATGTGTTGGGTATGCAGATGCAATATGTCTGTGTGAGACTGGATTTGTGGTGTGGGTGGTTACCTTTTCCTCTTGACTGACTGTGCCAGTCTTGGGTTGAGAGAGCTCTGCCTCCAGTTTGGCTGTGTAACTGCATCTCTCACATGTATTAGAGTTTGTTGGAAGGAGGAGAGGGTTGTCTGTGTACATGAGGCAATTGTAACATTGCCTCAAAATTCCCAGATTCACCAGCTGGACTGGAGAGTAACACTGAAACTGACCCTTGGACATACCAGATTAGTATAGGGAACTGTTTTTTTTTTTTTACTGATCAGATTAGAGAAGGGAACTGATTTTTCACTTGATCAGGAAGGACCAATTGGGAGTCTAATACTTATGAGAAGTCAAGGAGGGTGTAGTGCTTTAGTTAGTTAGTGTTTCCTTATAAGAGCTGAGCAAGTGCAGGGCTTTGGAAAGAGAATAGAGTGATTACTTTGAGAGTTTGAACAGTTCTAAGGGAAAAAGTGAAGAGCAGACTTTGTGGAGCCTGGAATAGTTAAACCTGTTTAGGTGGCGCTGCCTGATGCTGCTCAGTGTGCAAAACCGCGCAAAAAGAGAGTTAGTTGTAGGGTTTTAAGAGAGAGATCAAGGAGTTTAGAATTGACCCAAAATGGCCAATAAAACTACAGCTTCTAGGTAGTAACCACTCCTCCAGGGACAGGCAGGCTGTTCAGTGTTTACCACTCCCACTGGTGAACACAGAGACTTTCCTTTAGCCCAAGCAAGCACTGGCCTTCTAGAAACTTCGAAACAGTTCAGAACAGCAAATCTGTAACTGAACTTTCTTAACTTTCAGAAAGTGGGAAAAAAGCAAGATTTTTTTGTTTTTTCTTTTTGTTGTAGTTTAAAGGTAGCAGAGATACACAAGCAGCAAAATAATCACAACAGTGCAATAAATGACCCCAGACTTGAGTGATAGGCCAACCCACCCAGCCCATCAACACTTTGACACACACAAACACATGCACACACACACACACACACACACACACACACACACACACACACACACACACACACACACGCACACACATACACGCTGACTCCTGTAATCCACATTCATTTCCAAAATGTTTTAAAATTTTTACCTAAAAGCAGGTACCTACTGAGTGCATTCTAATTGTCTAGCTTACAGATACTGTAAATATGTTGTTAGATCCTCTCTGTAAGACATCTCTCAGTTTTCCTACATAAAATGCTCAGAGAAGATTCAGATGACTAAGTATACTACTATTCTACATATACACTTCATTTTGTATACCTAATACAGGGGTTTGGGTTGTAACAGAGCCAATACAGCTTTGTCAACATTAATGTAAGTACACTTACTACATGCATCGTGTTTCCTAGTAATAAAATTCTCAGGGGCCTCAGATCCTTGTATATAATGTGATGTTTCAAACGTGCTCTTTAATTTTTTGGATCACCTAAAAATAAACTGTGGACAATCCCCCAAAATTCCATTTGATTGATCAACTTAATTAACTCTTTGTTGATTGTTAAAATCCAAAATATGTGATTGACAGTGGTGCAGTGGTTAGCCTTGTTGCCTCACAGTAAATGGTTCTCCAGTATGATTCTCAGTCGGGGTGCCTTCTGTTCAGAGTCTGCATATCCTCCCTGTATTCGCTTGGGTTTCCTCCAGGTGTTCCACTTTCCTCCCAAATCTCCAAGACATGTGTCTAGAGCATTTCTCCCTGGGCCTGTACTGAATATGGGCTCTGCCCCAGTCGGACATTCCTGGTAAACAACTAAATCAACTCAAAAAATCATAACATTATCATACTCTCTAGTAACCTTAAAACTAGCATTAAAATCATTGTTTCTCACTTTCAATATATGTTGAAACCCGGATTTTCATCTAACTATCACTTCCCCATTAGTTCTGCCCAAATATTCTTCTGAATAAACCTTTTCATGAAATATGGATTAACACTTTTAATTATTTAATAAATGTGCTGTCTTTAGAGACCATTCTTGAGGGAGACGCACTATCTAGCCCTTCACTAGACCGCATTTTTGCTTAAATGGATGTTGGCATTTATAGTACAACTAAGAGTTGAAAAACATCTTTTTCATACATATGTCAGGCAAATATCTATCATGTTCTCTACCTTTAGAAGTCCTAGCACCTAAATAGTAACATCATCTCAAAAACCATAGATTAATTACAAAAAGATGTTCTGTCATATAAAATTTCAGAAATTCCAAGAAAAGCATTTCAGAGTCTTTTCACATAAAAAATGACATACAAAACCTTGGAATAAGCAACGTAGTTTGGTCTGTAAGGGGAATTAAACTCGTATTTTCTCTCAATAACAAAACAAGTTGTCACACTCTTACAGAACAAAACAGCAAAGACAACCTCATTGTAAAAATGTTTAAGATTTTTTTGTAAAGTGCTAGTTTTCTGTATTCTCCCAAAAGAGGTTATGCCCCACACCACTGTTAGTTATTAATTCAAATGTAAGGTGTTATCACCTCAGAAAGAGTACTTGTTCTATTTTTCAGAAACAAGTAATTCTCTTTCTGTAGTGCTGTCACCTGACTGTTAGAATATATAATTTATAGGAGATGTGGGTACATATCCCCTTCATAGGGAATGCCTCCTCAGAAGTATTAGTGTAATGCATACATTGACAAAATGATATTTAATGCTGTTTTGTAGAGCATTTGACTGAGATTTGTCATCAAGTTCTGTAGCAGCATATCTGTCACTTATCTAGGTTTTCTTTTTATTATAAAATTTTATTTTATTTTTACAAGCACATTTTTTTAAAACTGGCAATCCAATTTACAGTTAAAAGAGACTCATCAGGATTCAGATAAATTGCTATACTGTAATCCAAGGCTTGGAAATGGATGAAATTCTGCAGCTGTCCATATGAATATGGTCTTGAAATGGTCATCATTTAATTTATAAGGAGTTCTGCCACCTTGCTGCAGATTAATATTTACCCTAATAAAATAAACTGAATAGATTATATTAGAAAAGTACAGTGACTATAGCTTCTGTAAAAACAGATTAGGGAGATAAAAGAAAATAAATTGCATTATATTCAAGACAAAAAAGGAACAGTTTAAGTACTCCTAGAATAATTTACTGAACCCACCCCTAAACCTAAGACAAAATGATTACTGAAGCAGTAATGACATCTACCTCTGATATAACCTGCAGCTAAACCCATCTCGTTCAGAATTTCACTGTACCCCGTCCACATAGATCTAACAATTCTGAAACAGTATGGAATGGAAGCAAGAGTTCAAACTGTTCTAGGAAAATGGAAACATACTAGGCAAGTGATAACAGGGAAAATAAAATGCCTAGCCATATACATTTTTAAACAAACTTAAAACATTATTGCCGCAATTTTAAAGCACTTAATACTGCTTACTTTCCAAATCAAGCAGTACTGTACATTATAACCTTGGTTTAATTTTGTGTCAAGCCATACAATAATCGAGACGAGCCTAAAAGGTAACTAAAGTAGTTCTTTGTTTGACCATTAGTGATTAACTCATTCCATAGGCTGGACATTCATTGAGTTAGGAACCTATCTCTGCAGTGAGTGTTGTTTATTATTTGTTGCTGTAGATTTAAGTCTTTAATGTGGGTGGTTTTGTGAAGAAGTAGGAGGTCAGATAGGACTGGGTCTTTTATGTCTCGAAAAGTGAGACCCAGGTCACTTTGCAGTGACCTCTAGGCTACTGAGTATAAGGACAGTCATGCTAATTTATCAGGGATGTTGATGTTGAAGAATGGAAGACCTTTAATTTTGTTAGCTAGAAATCTTTGGAGCCTTTCCATCATCATCATCATCATCATCAGCCCCCTTTTTCCCATTTTCTGCATGGGGCTGGGGTATTGTGTCAATTGTTGCCACCTTCTTTCTGTTCAAGGTCACTTTCCTATCTTCTTCAGCATTCATGCCTCACTGCCGCATGTCATCTGTCACACAGTGCATCCACATCTTTGCTAGACACCCTCATTTCTTCTTGCCATCTTTCTGTCTGTCGTAAATCTTCTTCATCAGATTATCTTCTATTTTTCTGCATATGTGCCTGAACCACCATAATCTCTTCTCTTTGGCTTTTCTGCAATTGGGGATACTTTGGCTTCTGCTTTTATGTCCTCAATTCTGTTCTGTTCGACAGAATGCATCCTACCTCCTGTTTCAGGCACTTCATCTCCATCACCTCTAACTTTCTCAACTGCTCTGTCTTTACTACTCAGGTTTCTGTTCCATACAGTAGTACTGGTCACACCACTGTATTGTACACCCTACTTTTCAGCTTCTTTGGCCTTCTTCTGTCATACACTATCCCTAACACTCTGTGTCAGTTGACTGCATCCCCTCAGATTCTAGCTTTGACATCCTCATTTAGACTTCCCTTCTCCTCAACCACCTTTCCCAGATACTTGAAACTATTAACATGTTCTACTATTTTCCCTTCTATCTCATTTCTAAGCTTCTTATGATTTCCTCTTTGGTGCCATTACAACTGTCTTATCTATACTCAGTTTCACCCCATGTGCTTTCAATTTTGCATTTCATTATCCTATCACTGGATGACGTTTTTGCTCAGAATCTGTCTGTAATGACATATTATCTGCATACAACAACTTTGTTGATCTGTTGCCTCCAACATGTTTACTAATGTAGTCCATCATCAGTATCATCCCTCATGCACACCCACTCTTACTAGCAAGCCCCCTGTGAGACTGAACACTGTTTGTACATGAATCATTGTGTCCTTGTACACAGCTTGCACTAATTCTTCCAATATTTCTGGGAGTTTGAAACACCACAGGACAGCTCAAATCAACTTTCTTGGGACTGATCCACCACAAGACTGCCCAAATTAGCTTTCTTGGGAACTTGTTATAAGCTTTCTCCAAGTCAATTTATGCCCAGTTGGAATCTTTCTTAATTTCTAGCTTCCTCTCAAGTATCTGACTAATTTCAAACACTGGGTCACTTGTGCTGCATCCTGATCTGAATTTGAACTGTTCATCTCCTGTCTTACTTTCTACTATTCTGCATATTCATTTATAAATCACCTACTTCAGAACATTCATGCAGTGTGACAGGAGTTTGTACCTCCATACAGTCCACAGTTGTGGACATCCCCTTTTTTCTTGAACAATGACACCAGTATACTTATTCTCTATTCATCTGCGATATGCCTTTCTCTCCATACTGCTATGAGTACCCTCAGGAGCCATGTCTCCCCTATTTTACCCTACATCATTGTCATATCTACTGCAATCTCATCTGAGCATGCTGCCTTCCCTGACTTTATTTTCTTTGGGGCTGTTCTTACTTCTTTGGTGGGCTTCTCCTCTTCTTTCTTAGTAAGTTGAGCATGGGGCAGTACAGGCTGTGTGGGGTTTTCTTCATTCAGAAGCTGCTGGAAGTATTCCTTCCATCTACCTTTGATATCCAGTAGAGTGGTGAGGAAGTTGCTGCTGATATCCCTCATAACGGGTGTCTATCTTCTTTATCTTTCTGTCTTTATCTTGTATTGTGATATAGTTTATTTGTGCCTCTCCTGAGTCACTTTCCTGAAGCTGGTATAGAGCCTGTGATGCCTTGGCTTTGCTAATGAAATCATCTCTTAGGCTCTTTGTTAGCCAACCGTTATTCCTTCCTAGCCTGGTATGTCTTTTCTGTCTCCCACTTTTTCCTGCACTCCTTCTTTCTTTTGATAAAATTTTACATTCCATCACCAGCTTTCCTTATATACCTTATTTCCATAACTTCCTTGAAAACACATATGTTCTGTAGTCATCACACGTGCCCTTTTGAGGTGCTGCTATTCTTCTTCAACCCTATTTCCTCTTTTTCTTGAAGTACTAGAGCTCTGAATAATTACTTGAACTGTTGCGCTTCCTCTTCAGTCAACTTCCAAGTCTTCATCCTGGTTTCTATTGACCTTAGAAGCTTCTCTGACTATTGCTTGCAGTTGATTATCATTTATGCTGTGGGTCAACTATTTCAACTGTTGATGACTTTGCAATCATTGATTGTATCTGACTGCCCTTTGTTTACTAGTTGCTGTGGGACAACTGATTCAGTGTGGATGACTTTGTGATCATTGATTCTATTTGAGTTCCCTTTCTTTACTCATTGCATGTTGGACACTCTTTCATGTGATCTTATGACTGTCTCTTTTGCTGAACCATTTGTTGGCCACCATCAAGACATTTGCCAGACAGTGGTCTAGAATGGCCTCTCCTTCTTTATTCTTTATTCTTCTTTATTCTTGTAGCCCTCCAATGGCTTAATGACTGATCTATAAATGTTTGGATTTGTACATAACAAAGGGCACCATGTTCCGTGATGGATCTGAAAAGGGAAGACCACAGTTGTAGGATGATTTATTTGCATCTTGAAGATATAATCTTGGAAATTAACCGGTCCTGATAGAATGATTTCCTGACCATTGTAGAAATATGAAGAATAAATGAAAGAATGCAATCCACGTAATGACCTTGGTCACTTCTGTCTGAAGAGTTGTACCATATATAATATATGAGGAGAGAACATCCTTTCTGTCAAATGATACTATACATTTTTCTTCATTTAGTTGGAGACTGTTTTTTGATTCACCATGCATGTGCATATTCCAGACCTTGTAGGAGCTGTTTTGTACCAGTGAATGAGTAGCTAGCAGTGCCCAGTTTGCAGCCATTAGTAAACTTAAGTCAACCATATTTTTGAGATATTCACTTGACTGTATTCAAAATGAATGACAAACAGGAGAAGGGCCAGTACTGATCCCTGTGGCATCCCACCAGTTACAAATTTACATTCAGAGAGAGAGAGAGAGAGAGATGCAGCAACTTTCGCAATTTGGGATCTGTTGGCTGCTTTATATATACTGTAATCCAGCTGCAGAAGCTGAATTACTATTATGTGAAATAACTGTAATATTTAACCTACAATTTCATGTAAGGATGTTTGGTATTAGCTGTAATATCATAAAATACATCATCTGTTTTAACACTATGTTATATAACTATCTGTGGGATTCATTAATGCCTACACTAAGAGTACAGTAAGTCTACACCATTCAGAATCAACAAACTACGCAAGTATAACTCACATCTTCTACCCCTTAATTTTAGTTTTCCTATTGAATTTCTTGCAGCCTTAAATATTGAAGGAATTTGTAAAGGTTGCAACAGCACAAATAAAGCAAAGGCTCCAGCAGTAGGCTTCTAAAATGACCATGCACTTTACTAAAATGACAAAAAAATGACAGGTAAGTGCTTTCATGCTATCATAGCACTTCACCAGACCTAATGTAGTTAACAATACACATCCAAATTTACAATAAAAGCCAATCAAACACAGTAAAATCACAGTCAGTTCAGCAACGGCTTTAATGGTATACATCCATTTAGTCCATATTCTTTATCTGCTTGCAAACATATCATCCACTGACGTTCATTCATTTAAGTAAAATTATCAACATTTCCTAATCTCATATCTGATATTATTAATTGCAGAAACATAAAGTTAAAGATATGCATAGTGTCCTTCACAATTACATGTCTTGCTAAAGCACTTGAACTTCTACAACTATATATTTCAATCAAATGCTCTTTAATCCTCTCTCTTAAAGTGTGATTGGTCTGACCCATGTTAAAACATAGGCAGACCGAACAGGTATTAACTTGTTGCTGGAGCAATCTGCATATAAATTTGTTGTGAACTTCTGCAATGTGATAAGGTGGACAAAACAATTAGTCCTAACAATATAGTCACAAGCAGTACATACCCTGAAATGTCCCTACCCATCCACATTTTGTTACTTTACCATCCCTTTTTCAATAACAAAGCATTCTTTTCAACATTTTCCTATTCTTAAGTAGGAACCTAGACTGTTTCCCTACTATCTGTTTAATCTTCTTGTCTGTGGTGAGAATGGGCCAGTTGTGTCTGATAATATCACAAACAACGTTCACATTACTTCAGTAAAAAATGGGTACTGCTGTTCTTTTACTATCAGTTACATTAATTTGATTAGTAGAATTTGTCTTACCTGCGTGAAAAAACTTCACCAGTTGCTGTACTTATCTCTTCCTGTTTATAGCCCCTTCCTTTCAGTTGTTGAGATAACTGAACAACTTCGTCTTCAAAGTTCCGATCTATGTTGTTCAATCTTGACAGCCTCATTCTCTGCCATTTAACAATACTTCTATAAACAAATTGCAGGTGCATGCTCTCTCTATAAAATATGTTATTTCTCCTACATGGCTTCCTATAAACTCTTGTTATAAATTTCTTATCTGGGGTTTTCATAACTTTAACATCAAGGAAGTCTGTCTCTCTATCAGAGGTATTCACTGTAAATTAAGAAAAGAGGTGGTCGTCTCTAAGTATTTAACAAACTCCATCAAGAAAGGCATAGATCCTCTCTATAATAAAAATACATGATCTACAAATCTTTTATAGAATCTTACATTCTGTACAAGGATGTTGTTACTCAACAGATACACATTCTCCCATTGTACACATACCATATTAGCATACGAATTTGCACATAGTGCCCATCGCTATATCTTGCCACTGTAATTAATAGTTTTTATAAAACAAAAAAAATATTATTCTCCAAAACGATCTCTATCAAAGCACAGAACAAAATGATCTGAGAAATGGAATACCCATTATTTGGGTCAGATACATTCTCACCATTTCAATGATGACATCATTCGGAATTATTGTGAACAGAGAGCATACCGCCTTGGTTACCATATAGCAACTACCTGCTTCCTTGTCATTCTCTAAACAATCATAAACACTCTGCAAAAACTGTTTAGAATCTTTCAAGACTGAAGCAGTCTCTTTCAACACCAGCCTTAACATCTTCTCTGATATGTTTGCAGGCAGATAAGGAATATGGACTAAATGGGTGTATACCTTTAAAGCTGGTGCTGAAACCTGGCCAATTAAGTTAACTAATTGTGATTTTACTGTGTTTGATTAGCTGTTACTATAAATTTGGATGTATATTGCTAACTGCAATAGGTCTGATGAAGTGCTTTGATAGCATGAAAACACTTAACTGTTTTGGTTTATTATTTTAATAAAGTGCATGGTGGTTTTAGAAGCCTTCTGCTGGATCCTTTGCTTTATTTGTGCTGTTACTGCTTTGAGGTTTTTACTACATGTTTTGGTCTGACAGATTTGTATGGGTTACAACAAAGAGTCGACTATGTGTATACTTTGTGTAATCTTTCTGAGTGACCAGAAAGCAGAAAAAATATGGTACAGATGTTCATGTTTACAAGTCACAATTTTTGTAGATATTAATTTTATGTGAAACATTTTTTTTATTTTATACCATAAATTTATGCAAAGATATTGACTGACACTTTTCTCCTGAGGGTTCTCCTGAAAATGGGCTTTTCCGCCAAGCTTGACTTTCCCTGTAAACAAAAACAAGCAAGAAAATACATAAATAAATAAATAAATAAACTATTCCTTGAAATAATCAGTCACAGACATAACAAGTACATGTGTGTTTAGTACCTCAAAGTCTATCTTCTTGAGTAAAGGGGCCCTTGATGTTGTCAAACTTGACAACTTCTTCAAATAACAAATGTGAAAAATTCAGATCTGTACATAAGTGGGAATATTGCCAAATAGTGTCCAGTCCACACTATAAACAGTTTTATGAACAACTAAAAGGATATATCCAAATAGTTAAGAATCCAGTGAAAAACAGTTATAGCAAAAATTATGAGGATTATCATATTATAACTTTGGAGTACAGGAATAATCTATTGCCAGCTCACAATATATATCCATCTTAAATGCTAATAAGGAGAGCATTGAAATGTCATTTACCTACTTCAGCTACGTAACTCATGCATAAAAATCATCTGTCCATATTTACATCAGCTGCTTTTTCATATAATCAAAGTAATTCATTTCTCCTAATTTTTCCTATAATTTTACAACACATTTTAGAAACACATTTACTAGTTTCTTCTTTACAGAAATGACATATTCTTTCATCTCTTTTTAATATAACACATTGACTTTAATAGGTGATTTCTTTATCATCATTATCCATAAAAAATTGACATTCTATCATATTTGTACATCGGTTAATTTTTACTGTTGTATTTTAATTTTTTCTACCAGTAATTCTTTCCAGTGATATACATAATAGAATTTACAGATAATATTTTTATACCATATCCTTCTTTCCCTATCAATCTTATCAATATTTATCTTCCATTTTAATATTTTTTCTTGATCTATTTTTATCTCAAATTTTACACTCTCTCTCTGTCTCTCTTTTAAGTCCTCTAAATAATTTCCAGTTTTTTCATATTTCCATAATACTATATTCGTAAGTAACCCCTTACTATTTTCTTTCATCCACTAAAGAGTTTTGAACAAATTCAGTGATGTGGTCTATATCATTTTGTTGAAATTCAAATGAACGAATGCTCATTTGTCAAACAGCTATTCAGCAAAAACACTATTCATTGAATGACGTTTTAAGTGAAAAGTTTCCTAGGACAAACTGATGGTTGGCCACCATTTGGAATTTGCCTTTTTCCCCACTGTAGTGCTATCTCAGAGATGGTATATTTAGTTGGGGGTATGTGGGGGTGCAGCCCCCCACATTGGGGGTGTGGTCAGTGTAACCCCCACCTGCATGGATGTTACGTTTTATGTTTTTTTTTTTATTGTTGCTATGGTTGCTAGGGCAGACTGCTGTCAGTTTGCCCTAGGAAACATTTCACTAAAATATTTGATGAATAGTGTTTTTGCTGAATAGGTGTTCAACAAATGAGTGTTCACTCATTTGAGTTTTGACAAAATGATATAGACTCTCAATGATAATGCATATAGCTCAGGGTTTATCAGTCCTAGCCCACCATCTTCTTAGAAACATATCTTTACCAGACTGAGCCTTGATACCCATATAAGAGAGTATATGATTTTATAAGTATCTTTTTAAAATGCCGGAGGTAAACTAAACATTCCTCTTAAATATGCCATTCTTGCCAATAATATAGAGTTTATTAATTAGACTTTCTTTCTAAATGATAACTTGATAGTTTGCTAGAAGTTAAATGTACATTTCATATTTTCTAATATCGTTTTCCATTGTTATTACTGTATTTCTTGTTTAACAAAATGTATTCCTAAAACAGTTATCTCCTCCATATTAAAAGTATCCCCTATTTCCACACATTGTTTGTTCCATACTCAAGTTTGGGTCTAATGTAACTAACAATTACTTAATTATTTTGATTTCCTGGACATTTTCTAAATCTTTTCATACAACCTATAGTTCTATAATTATCATTAACCAATGAATTGACATGATTAGAAAAACTCATAGCTGAATCTACCCATATACCGAGGTCCTTAAGTGAGTCTACAGTTTCAATCAATGTGTGCTGTATTCAATATTCACCTTTCAATTTATGTCTCCCAAATCTCATATGCTTAGTTTTTGATGTATTTATCAGCATATTATTCTCCTGTGCCCAAATGGTTAATTTAGTGAAGTTATTTTGCAGACATGCCTTATCAGTAACACTTTATCATTTTACCGAATTTCATGTCATCTGCATATTGATGGTAGAACATGTCAGATGAAAAAGATAGGTCTAAAACATACAATCTAAACAAGTAAGGGCCTAGGATAGAACCCTGTGGGACACCCTGACTGTAACCAAGGATTTCCCTTGTCCAGTTGCTATATGATACTTGCCATGTCCTATTTGTAAGCCATGCAGCTATCCATCTTATCAAGAGTACATCAATACCTAGTTGTACTAATTTATTGATCAGTGTTTTATATTATCTTCTCCATTATATTTCCACAATATGAAAGTAGACTTAAGGGTCAGTATATAAATTCTATCTGTTTCATCTCTTGACTTATGAAACTTGATATTACATTCCTTACTATGGCAAACAGTATGCTACTCAGTGGACATCCCTGTCTTATTGCTCTCTTCATTTTTATCTCTTCTCTTAACCAACCAGTCACCAAAACTGTTATTTTACATTGTCCATATGCAGTTGCACACCATTTTTTTTTATCTTATTGTCTAAGTTGTAAGACTGAAATATTTCCCATAAAGTTCCATGTTGCTTAGCATCCAAAGCTTTACTTGCATCACCTATCATGATTTTTACTTGCTTCCTCCTGTTTATACTATAAGCTACTAATTCTAATAATAATGTTTGATTACCTTTTCTTTTAACACTATATATTGTTTCATCTATGATATTATTTATTTTCATTTCCATTCAGTTCAGTATTGTTTTCATAAAAATGTTATAATTGGTACTGTTTAAAACTATAAGTCTCCAATTCTGTATATCATTTTTCTTTTTTTTTCAAATAAACTTGAATATGTCATAACATAATTCTCTGTACTTGAAACCTTCATTTAGCCATTCATTTCACACATTTAAGAAGTATCTTTTTTGCCATTTTGACATATTTTTAAACATTTGATACTCTATTTCATCAGGTCCTGCTGCTGAATCTACATTAAGGAGTGATAACACTCTATCCATTTCTTCTAAACCTATTTCTTTGTCCAAATCTCTATTATCCTATTCTGAAAACTCTTCACCTTCCATATCTTCTTTACTTTCAACACTATATTATTAAATATATTTTTATGTATGCACTCAGACTCCCATACAGGGCCTACTACTGGCTGCCATTATATCTTGTGAGATGTCTCTGATTGCCTCAGCCAATATGTGTTTTTTACCAATTACCAACAACCAGGGTCCAATAGTGTGTAAAGTCATCCTGCTTGGAACAAACTATTGTATGATATCTCTTGATTTTACATACCATTGTATAAAATTGTTTGATGTGGAGCTTTTCTCCCAATATTGTGTAAAGTAAGCACGCCCGCAACTAACTGTATGTTATATCTTGTTTTTATTTATCACTGTATAAAATTCTTTGATGTGGTGCTTTTCTCCCTGGGCCTCCCCTGTAAATGGACCTAGTTCCAGTCGAACTTTCCCAGTAAACAAATGTAAAATAAAATAAAATAAAAAATAAATAAATGTAGTTGACTACTATCCCCATAATTTTCTCTTGAGTGTCCTGTATTACACCTTCTCCACTTTGATTTTTCTTATTTTGCAAGTATGCTTGTTTACAATCTTTCTTAAATAAAGGGCAGCGTCCTCCTTAACTTGAAGAAAATATTTCTGTTTGTGCTATAAATACAATAAATACTTATTATTTTCTCAGTTTAGATCATATATTTCCTTTTCTTTAACAAACTATTTCCTGTCATTTCTTTCCAAATTTCAAAATGCCTTTTCGCTTATATTCATATATATTCTTTTAGTTTCTCTCCTGCCATTTATTTGATATTGCATGTAACACCTGTTATATTTTTCTTTAAATGTTATCCACCATTCTGACCAGTCTCTGTAAAAATCCCTCATACTAATATGATCTTTCCAAAACTACATTATATAGACTTTCCAGTTTCAGCCCATTTATGTTAATTTAATGTCTTTGTTCCTTTTCCTTTCATTATATATCCTTCCTTTCCTTTTATCTCTAGCCACATAGTCAAAAACCTATGCCTATTATTCCTCCTTAAACAATTTCTTTACTAATGGAAGTCAGAAAGAAATATATTTCTGTTTTATGCTCTCTTCTTTAAGTCCAGTTATTTCTTTTCCAAATATTTAATTTGCCACACTTAACTATCTCTAACATATTTTTTAGATCATTGCCTTTCTTTTTTTTCTTTCTTAAATCACAATTAAAATCGGGTCTACATCACTTCAGTGAATGGAAAGCTCAGTGAATGTCATTTCATCGGAAATGCTGCTAATCAAAATCTGCTCTTCTGGGGGGCTGTGCTCCCCCTGCTGATTATATATCCCAACTCCATGATCACACTATAGTGTGGAAAGGGCAAATTTCCCAATCCTCACTGTACCACAATCTCAGTATGAACAGTTCGACAAATGGCATGTTCAGTAAGAGTGAACTGAAAATGCCATTCACTGAAGTGAATTTTCACTGAAGTGATATAGACCCTTGAAATCTCCTACAGCTGTAGTATCCATATTTATTATAATATACTCTAATTTTTTGAAACATATTCTTTCTTTCTTTCTTTACCTATGGTGTATGCATAAACAACAATTATCCTGTTTAACTATTTTCTATCTTATGTCTATTATTGTAATCCTCCCCATTATAACCAAGGTCACATCTAACATTTTAATATTTTACTCTGTAATCTTTCTTCATTAGTCAAAAATATTATATCTTCTAAATCATTATACCAGAGTCAAGACTTTTACACCATTCCATAATACTGAACCTTTTATGGCTATTACTCTACAATTATCCTGCTCCTTTCTTAACGTTTTCCTATAATAGGATCCACTAATGTCATTTATTCTTTCCCTTTCTTTTTTCTTTCATATTAACTCCTATAAGTTTTCTTTTTCTTACCCTTTTGCTAATTGAATTCTTTTTCTCTTTGATATATTCCAATGAACATCTTCTTTATCACTTATTTCTGAGCCTTCCTCTACATCCTTTTCTATATTTCTTTTTTCACTTTTCCATCCTTTAGTTTACTGCATTTAACTTGTACATTTCTTCCTATTTCATTCCCTTTGTGGACTACTTCCTTTAGTGTTACTTCTTGCTCATCTTGAATAGTGGTTGTGTCCCCATTGGTTTCATTGTTATTGTCCTTAGACTTCATTCACAGATGTCCTGTTTTACTACATTTATACCATTTCAAAGCCTGTCAACAGTCGGAGTTTCCCAGTAAACAAATTTAAGATAAATAAATAAATACAATTTCTTTGCATTGTGCCCTAGTTTTTCAGAAATATAACATCTTCTCTTCGTACAATCTCTGATTAAATGGTCTGATTTATCACAATAAAAACAAGTCTTAAGTTGACACCAGTATGTAACAGTACCCCTGTCCCCATCAACATTTATGACCCTTGGAATATTTACACTGTCATTATTTTCTATTTTTAGAATTACATTACAATCTTATCCACCAATCCATAATTATCTGTTGTCATATACTTCTGTAATTTCCATCACATCTTTACATATTTGGCATAAATGTAGTCTTAGAGTCTTGTTTGCAACTCCAGTCTTGAATTGAACATGGAATTTCTTTTTAGCTTCCCTGTTAATGCTTTATTAACATACATATTCCATGGGTAACAGTATTTTCTTTTCTTATAGCCCCCTAAAAAAATTTCCATAGCATTTGTATTTAAAAAAAAAATGTCATATAAACTTTATTTATATGAATAAATGTTCTTATCTCAGCAATCTTTGTCTCCAAAGAAAGTATAAGATTGCCCCATACCTCATATCAGTCCTTTCTCTTTGTTATAGATTCTTCCTTTGAGGCTCTTTTTCGTTTTTACCTCTGTATTCTGTATTTCTTCTACATCTTTCTTTCTCCTTACGTTTACAATATCAGCATACATTTTCTCTTTCATTGCTGTATTCCCTCTCTCCTCTTCTTGTATTCTGTCCGTTACATTATCCCATGACATGTCCTTGCCACTCTCTGGTTCACTTTCAAGATAAAGCTCCTTTGGTAACTTATCCTGCAACCCTCTGATTAGGGGATTGTGATTGCACATTTCTTGCTGGTTGTAATTTCCTCCTTGAATATTTTTTTCTGAAGAATCTGTGGAGGACTGGACTGTCCCTCCCTCAGTATTTTCATGCTATAATACCATCTCTGTATGACCTACATTTAATTTATGAAACGACCTCACTGGCTTTACCTCTGCAACAATAACCTTCTTTATGTCATCTGCATGTTGGAGAGGCATAGCTACCTCACCTTGCAAATAGCTTTCAACCAATTCACCACCACTACAGCTTGTGAGTTCCACTGTTATCTTCCCACCACTTCTCTGAGCTGCCACTGCACTCAGAAAGGAAGCAGCAAGTGCACAGATACAAAGGATCCCCTCACTCATCAGACAAATAGGGGTCCTTTATGTATATACAAAATAACGCTTACTTACAAAATATTTAAATATTTACAGATATTTACCTATGCACAACAATATAAATATACACATATTCATAATTTCCTTTACCGTCATGTTAAATTTTCATCAGTATTAGAGCTCTACCTCGTTATATGGAATGAAAGAATAAATGAAATTATGTTTAATGGCAAATGGATTTAATAAACAATGTTAAGTAAAATCAGAGAGGGTTAAGGAACAATTACTGATTTTACTTAATATCATTGATAAAATCCATTTGCCATTAAACATAATTTCATTTATTCTTTCATCCTATATAACTCATATAGCATAAAATAGCTTTTTATGTATGTTTTTACATATTCTTTACTTCTTTTTTTTATAATATCCATATTTAATCATATCCACATTTATTGTGTCCACTTCTTTTATAACTTAAAAAAATCTTCTTTACATTGTTTTCCCCATAACATTTTTACTCTTTTACATTTCAAAAACACATGTTTGGTAGTTTCTTCTTATTGACAGTTTAAACATATTCTATCACTTTTGTTTTTATGTGGCAAATTTCCTTTTACTGGCGATTAATCTATGTTTTAGCTGTCCCACAAAAATGTTTACATCTTACTTTCTGATTACACCATTTGCTTCTAATTTTATAGCTTTAAATTTTGCATCTATTAGATTTTCTCATCCATGGTTTCACATAGTAATGTTTTGTCATTACATTCTTACACCATACTTTTCTATCTTTTGCTATATCATCAATTTTTAATTTCCACAAAAATGTCTATTTTCTTGGTAACATTTTATTTTTCCATTTACACACTCTTTGTTTATTTTACTCTTTTTTCCATACCCCCAAATTTACCATACTTATATTTATACAGATTTACTACTAATCTCTCATATTTTTCATTTATCCACTTTAACACTTTGTACAAATTTAATGAAGCAGTATTCACCACTGGGTTAAGTAACCCTAAACCTCCTTCTTAAGTATTTACATATTTTTACTGGGTTTAATCTGGAACCCCATATTAATGAAAAAAATAGCTGTGATAATTCCTTTACAAATACTTTTGGCAGCATAAATGCACTTGCTAAGTATGCTATTTTTTCCATCAGTACTGAATTTATCAACTAAGCCCTTTTTTGAATGATAATTGTATGTTTTCCAGAAAACACGTTTGTTTTATTTCTTCTATTATTTTCCCATTGAATTCTAGAACAGAACTTTCTTTCATTGTAAAGTATGTACCCTTGCTCTCTACTATATCAGCTAAACCTTTACTTTTAAAGCCCTACGTATCATCTCTAGACACTCATCTGTACACATTTTTACTTCTTTTATTAAAAATTTGTGTTTGCAGATATTATACTGTCATCTGCATATATTAACATAACTGGAATTATTAATCCTTCATGTGTTATATAACCCGACTTCTTCATTTTGTAATTTATTTATCATAATATTACATTTATAACTAATGGAAAGAATACACAACTCATTGGGGAGCCCTGTCTTACACCACTCTTCATGTGTACCTCTTGGATTAACCAGTCATCTGCAAGTATTTTTACTTTATTATTACTATATGCTGACCTACATAAGTTCCTACCTTTCTCACTTATTTTATATTCTTTCATTATTACTCGTAAGATTTTATGTCCAGTTATGTCAAATAACTTATTAAGGTTTCCTGTCATGATTTTCACTTTTTTTCTGTTCATAACATCATCCACAATTTCTCTATTGCTAATAATTCTTGACAACCCTTCCCAATATACTATATATGCTGTGTTCAATAATCTTTTCTATTTTAGTTTGAAATCTCTTGTATTATTCTTGTAAAGATCTTATAATCATTATTATTCAATGCTACTGGTCTCCAGATTTTAACTGTTCTCTGTCTTCTTTCTTCCATATGAATTCAAGTACTTCACTGCATAATTCTTTATACATAAAACCTTTATTTAACCATTCATTCAAAATTTAAAAAAAAAACAAACATTTTTTTTTTGCAAATTCCTTAAATGTTCATACATTTCATACCCTATTCCATCTGAAACCTGCAGTTGAATCTATATTCACTTGTTCTAATACTTTATATAGCTCATTTAAAGAAATCTTATTTTCCAGCTCTTTATTCTCTTTTTCTGTTAAGTTTTTACTTTCCACCTTTTTTCACTACTTCTTTTTTCTTTAAACATTTCTTGTACATATTGTACTAAACTATTCATAAACATTTTCTGAATTATTTCTGTTTCTCCTTTTACATTTTTTATTTCTCTCATTACACTACCATCTTCCTTTACTAATCCACTTAAGTAAATTGATACTTCTTCTTGTTTTCCTTGTAAAATATCTTTGCTTATATAACAGTTCTATTTTTTCTTGATTTCTTTCATATAACTCTTTTTCTTTCTCAAAGTAATTTCTATCTTTATGTTTTAAATCTCCCAGTGCATCATTGTATACTCTTTTATATTTTTCTCATGTCATATTGCCACTGTAAAAACTTTTTTTATATTTTCCCTTAAATATCTTCCAATATTCAGACATTTTTTTTTATAAAATGCTCTCATAATAATATGATCTTTCCATAACTGCATTAATAATCTATTTCCTTCTTCATGCAATATTTTCTAATTTATCCTTTTTGTTCCTTTACCTATTTTATATATTCCTTGTTTTCTTTTATTTCTAGCCATATTGCACGAAGATCAGAAAAATCATGTTTCAACTACCACCCCTTCTCCTATAACTAAACCTTCTGATACAATAAAACATATCTTTTTCAGTTCTATACACACTCTTTTTGTAAGTCCATGTATTTTTGTCCCAAAGTTTTAACTTACCACATCTTACAACTACTAAAAGTTTTCTTATATCATTTCCTTTCTTTTTATGCCTGCCTCTTAAATCACAATTAAAGGCTTCCATTATTATAAATGTATCACTATATTGTCTAAAATATGAGGAAATAAGCTTTCTCTTTCTTTACAATTAGTATAAGCATATGATGTTATAATTCTATATACTTTTTTTTTCATTTTAACTCTGCAGTGGTTAATCGTCCCATTTTTGTAAAGTTACATCTAGTAGCTTTATTGTATTTCTACAGAACATTTATATTCCAGTAGATCTCTCATTTCCCAAATTCCAGATTATCTTTTCTCCTCATAGTTTCGCTGTTTGTAATCTTTCTTCATTTATTAAACATCTTGTGTCTTTTAATATAATTTTATCTACATCACATGTATTACACCACTCCAAAATTCCTATTCTTCTTCCTATATTCTTAATACTATTCACATTTACAGAAAGCACACTAATGTTTTCATTTTCCATTTGATTCATGGTTTCATAAGTTCATAACTAAATACTACGCTAGCTTTCTTAACAGGCCACTATAAGCCTAACAAGCATTCTTCCCAAAGATGAGAATCAAACACTGTACCTTTACCTGTATTAAACAAGTGTTTGAACTTTAGTTGGTGTCGGTGTGGAACTGTGTACGCTTTGAGGAACAAGCTGTTTTGTGTATACTGTACCTTGGGTCTGTGAGTCAAGCACTTTAACCATTACACCAAGTCATAATAATTAGCTGTGTGTGTTCTTCTGCACCAATTTCCTTTCCTTTTTTCTTTTGTACTTATCTCTTTTAATTTTCTTATTTCTGTATTTTACCCTTATACCAACATAATTATTTTTTCCTTTTAATACCTCCCAGTTTATGTCTTATTACTGAGTTATTTCAGAACCTTCTTTTATATCCTCTTTATTATGCTTTTTCTCATTTATGATTTCTTGTGTTTTAGTACTTCTGCAATTTCTTCTTTGTTCATTTTCTCTCTTTTTTTATTTTTCCTTACTCTTATTTTCATGTTTGCAATCCATCCATAAATGTCAAATTTTGTTGCACTTAAAACATTTAAATTCACATGTTCTGCATCATGTACCATTTCCCCACAAATATAACATTTTATTTTGTGACAGTATCATTCTTCTCCAAAAAAATGTTTTTGGATGTCTTCAGTATTTTACACCACCACTATTCAAATCCACATTTATCATGCTTGGTATATGTATATTTTTATCTCTCTTTTTTAACACAATATTACAGTTCCACCTACCAGTTCATAAATGCCATTTTGTCATAAACATTTTCAATGACCAGTACTTCTTTGATAAAGACTTCAAATGTCTTTTCCATGTCTATTTTTCTACCTGTGTTTGAAATTGTACACGAATCTTCTTTTTCTATTTCCCTTTTAAATGTTTTTATCTCATAAAGATTCCATGACTTAAAGTCATTCTTTCCAAGAAAAATTTCCATTGAAAAAACAGTCTCAAATACAGTGCCACAAAATGTCTCTTTGTTAATAAGAATAAATGGTCTTAACACATGTGCTTCTACACCTGAAGGAGCTATTAAACTGTCCCACACTTCATACCTCAACATTTCTTTGTCTTCCTTACTTTGAATCCTTACTACATACTTATGTTTTATGTTTTTCATTTTCTTTTGTCTTTTTTCTGCTACTTCACTTTTGCCTTCTTTTACTTTCTCTGCATATCTTTTCTTTTCCATCTCACCGCTATTCTTCAGGATTGTCTCTGCATTTTCATTTTGCATTTTCTCCAAAATGTCTCCCCATTAAGCATCTCTTTCATTTTTTGACTCAGTCTGCACCACCATTTCTTTAAAATAAATCATCCTGCAACTCTCCTGACTGGAGGGATGGAATTATACATCCATCATTTGTTGAGTCATCTTCATCAAACAGGTTTCTTTGGAACATTTCCCAAGAATTCTGCCCACATTCTCTGGTCTCTATGTTTGCTTTCTGCTTCATATCTTTCACATCTCCACCATCTCCTTCTCTATCCATCTGTCTCCCTGTTTCTCCAGGCTTCCTCTGCACCTGAAATGGAAACAGGAAGTGCTCTTTCAAAATGGGTCACACTCACAATAAAGAGTAGGGTTTTTTATTGATATATACATTACATATTATTTACATATATACAGTATTACATCTATTTACAAATCTCCATACATTTTAACCTTCAGTTTAAGCATCCCCCACTCTTATCCACAACCAAAACATTATTTTTTTCCAAAATCTTCGTCAAAGTCCATTTTTCATTCTATTTAATTTCATTTAGTCTCTCGCTCCATATAGTCCGTGAAGCATAAAATAATACTCTGTACATTTTCTTAACTTCTTCATTTATATGTACACCATAATAACCAAATTCTGTTATGTCCATATTTATTTGTTTAAATTTTAACAGACTTTTCACCCTATTATCTTTACATATTTCTTTCCACAAATTATTAACTCTTTCACATTTCATAAACACATGATCAGTAGTCTCAAACTCTCCACATTTATTACATATTTTGTCTTGCTTTTTTGTATTGCATATTTGCCTTAACTGGCAATTATCTAATAGACAATCTCCATAAAAATGATTACATTCTTTAATCTTTTTATAGTTATTATATCTCATCATTATGGCTTTTTTATCTATTTCTAAATCTTTCCATGGATTAATACAATAAAATGTTTATATAATACTTTATTCCTTTCTATTTTTCTCACATATATTTTTTTTTATTTTCCATAACACAATTTTGTTTTGGTACTCTTTCATTTCTTTATTTACAACGATTTTACTTTATTTTTAAACTTCCATTCCTTGCCACAGTTTTTTGTATTTACAATATAGTATCACTTCTATCAATTCCTTTTAATACCTTATATACAATTAAAGATGCTGCATGTACTATTGGGTTATTAAACCACAACCTCATTGCTGTTCTTTTATATACAGAATCCGACTTTTGACTGGATTCAGTGTAGAGCCCTATATAAACAAGAATATAATTATAATGAATTCCTTTTCATACTTCTTGGGAATCATATAGATGTTAGCAACATCTATTTCCTATTACCATGTTATTCAACAAGTGTGCTTTGTGTGAGGTGATAAAGCTATATAATTTCCAAAAATTAGTCATATCCTTTACTTCTTTGAGTACATTATCCCATTGTTGTTGTCTTTATTCGTTTCTTCCAAATGTTATTCCTAATATATCTATATATTTTTAATTGAACTCAACACGTCCTATCATACCTTCAAAACCAAATCCTTTACTTTTCTCCTTATTTATACTTCAAACATTTTTTTGAATTTATACTTAGTTTTTCATTTACTTTTTCCATCCATACTTTATTTTTAACAATTAATACAATATCCTCCACATAATTATGCATTATTGGCAAGTGTACTTCCTTCATCATTTTGTATCCACCACTACTTGACATATCATTAATTTCCTTCACTATTACATTCATAACTAATGAGAACATTATACTACTAGCTGGGCAACCCTGCTTTATTCCACATTATATTTTTATTTCTTCCCCAATCCAGCCATTTACATTTAGTTTCACATAGTTCCTTTCATAAACAGATTTTATGACTTGTAATATTTTTTGCTTACATTATATGCCTGCAAAATTCCCCATAATGATTTCTATTGAATATTATCACAAGCTTTACCTATATCCCCTACCATAACCTTTGCCTCTACATTTTTATTTATATCATCAATTATTTCTCTTATTATCCATAATAACTCTTGACGTCCTTTTCCTTTTCTTCCAAATACATTTTGGTCATTTTTAAATATAAATTTCATAACTCCTGTGCATATCTTTTTCTCTTTAATTCCAGTTTCTAACAATTCATTCATAACATCTATAACAATTCTTTTTTTGCCACTCTTTCATTTCTCTATACATGCCATATTCAATTCCATCCAGATCTGTTGGAAAATTCATATTAATATCTTTTAGAATTTCATTCATTTTTTCATGGTTATTTTTTGTTCTAAATACTCATTATCTTCCTTATTTAATGTTTCACCTTTATAAATTTGTTTTATGTTTTCTTCTCTCTTAACAAATAATTCCAATACATATTCTTTTATTATTTCATATATTCCTAATTGCTGTCTTATTTGCTTACCTTCCTTATTTTTAATTCTCTTATTATGTTCTTTCTTTTATTATTTTACTCAGATATGGTGCTACCACTTCTTTATTTCTTTGCAAACAATATCTTTGCTTATATAACAAATTGTTAATTTTAATTTGATTCATTTTATATATTTCTCTTTCTTTTTCATAAAAGGAATTTTTATTTTCTAAGTCTTTAAATGTTTCTTGACTTAATATCTTATATCTCTCTTTTATTTTCTTCTTTTCTTCCTTATGCATTCTAAAAATACTTGTTTTATATTTTTCTTAATTAATTAAGCCCCCAAACAGTCCAGTTCTCATAAAACTCCCTCAGAGTCGTATGATTTTTCCATAATTGCACAAGTTTTTTTTCTCTTCTAAATCTAATTCATTTCATTAATTCTCTTTATTCCTTTTCCTATTCTTATATATTCTTCATTTTCCTGTACTTTAATATAAATTGCCACATGGTCTGAAAATCCAGCACACTTAATTCCATTTTTTACAACTTTAAACTATCCGCTGTTAAAATTCCTTTTATTGGTCCTGTGGTTATTCTCCCATACACTGAACTTTCCACTTTTCATAATTTCTTTAGCCATTTTAACATCACAGTTGCTCTTATTTTTCCTTAAATTACAATTAAAATCATCCACTACTATAATGTCCATATTTGCGCAAACATATTCAAGAATATTTTAAACATCATTTCTCTCTCCCTTTTTTTGTTACATATGCATATAAAGCTATAATTCTATACACATATTTTTCCATCTCACGTGTATTACTGTAGCTCATCCTAGTTCCACAATGGTTGCATCTAATATTTTAATGCTTTCTTGACATAATATACATATGCCTGAGCATGTTTCTTTCCCTATGTTCCAAACTACCACACCATTCCAAAGTTTTTCAGTTTGTGTTCTTTCTTCCTCTGTTAATAATCTGATATCTTCTAAAACAATAACATGTGCATCTACTTGAGCACACCATTGTAATATACATTTTATCCTTTTAATATTTTCCATATTATTCACATTTAAAGGTAATATTTTCAGGTTTTGAAAACAGTTAGTATAATAAAATGTTTATCCCTTTCCTTTTTTATTTTCTCCATGCATTATGTTCTTGAATTTACCTTTCCATTTTTTAACTCTTTTCCATATCAAATTATTTTTATTTCTTACTGTGTACCAGTCAGCTTCTTCCTCACTTGTCTCGTCTGTTTCCTTTTCCTTGTTACTTTCTTTAGCTTTATGTATAACTTCTCTGTGAGTCACATATTTTTGTACAGTTTCTTGTATAACACACTGTAGTATCTCTTTAGCCTGCATAACTTCATTTTCATTTTCTTGCACATTCACTTCACATTCTAGCCATGAATGACCAGTATTGTCACATTTTTGTACTTTAAATCACATTTTTTTGCATTATGCCATGTTGTACCACATAAATAACATTTTTTATCACATTCATTGACTAAATGATCATTTTTTTCCACAAAAATAACACGTTTTTGGTTGACCCTTGTATTTCACAAAACCTCTATTACCATGATTATCAATAATACTAGGTACGTACATAACATTATCATTTTCCATTTTCAGGATCACTCCACATTCCCATCCCCCAGTCCATAATCTTCTTCCATCATATACTTTTATAGTGTCCATTACTTCTTTACATATAGTTAACAAATGTTGTTTCAGTTCTTTTGCTTCAACTTCATTTCTAGACTGGATCATGATTCTTTTTTTTTTGTCTGTAAAAAGCTTGCACAACATATTCTGACTATGGAAAAATTATTTTCTTTTGTTCATATGCACCCCCAAAATTTTCCATGGCCTGCCCAGTCTCAAATATCAAGTCACAAAAAGTGTATTTATTACTTAAAATGAATGTTCTTACCTATTTTGCTTTAACACCCATAGATGCTATGACAGAGTCCCAAACCTTATACCTGTCCAAACTTTCTTCTTTTTTACAGCTCAGTCTTACTGTATACTTCTTTTCTGTTTCTATTATCCTTTTTTCTGATATGCAGAAACTACAAAGGCAGCTTACACTTAATAGCTGATGCTCTAAAAATGTGTTAAAACTAAATGTTAAATAATGCATCATTGTTGCATTTAGTAAACAGACCCTCCTCCCAGCTAACAATATAGAAGCAGCCACTCCAAAACTTAAGGTATTTTGAGAGATCTTGGGCCATGGATAGATAATTACCACTCCTTTGATCATTATGCTGTAAGAGTGGTTAGCAAATATTTCTGCCTAGCACAACTGATCAGTAATTGCACTTTGTCTAGATCCAAAGAAGTCCGCATCCCTCTATATTATGCAGTGGTCAGGCCTATTATGAAATAGAATGCCCTGATTTGGATGTGTCTTACTGTACATATCAAGCAGTTGGAGAGACCCCAAATATCCTAGACAAAAAATATTGTTGGTCTAAATGTCCTGAGCTACCAAGACAGGTTGACAGTGCCTATATTCAGTGTTCTATAGACTCCTTAGGGCTGAGCTGTTCTTTGATTTTTTTTATTGGATACACCGGGTTATGAATTTATCATGCCAATCTGATTTATGTATCTTTTGATGAAGGTTTAGTTATTTGAGTATCCAATTATTCATTGAAGAAATGGGATGTCTAGGATGTTCAGATCATTTATGGCTTGATAAAATAGACTCAAATGCCCACAAAACAGTCTATGGTATACCAAGTAGAGAGAAATACAAATAGAGAGAGAGAGAGAGAGAGAGAGATAGATAGAGAGAGAGAGAGAGAGAGATGGCTGCCAGTCTATCTCAATGACTCAATGACTGAGGAAGTTGAAGCAATTGATCTTTTAATTTAGGAATCTCGAAGATCTCTCAAGCTGAATGATACCTTTTTAAAAATGCATGTGAAATGGGTGTTATAGTCAATGATTCTGATAGGAGATGGTTAAAGGGGAAGTAAGGCATTTGATTGGTTCTAGATGAGATTCTTTTGGAAATTTGATGAGACAGATAGAAGAGTTTTAAAATTACTGCGGGGACATGATGGTCAATGAATTATCAAAAGAGTGTCTTGATCTTTACTGACAGTGCCTGATTGGATGAGTGTGTTGCATATATGGGTATGAAATGGAAATGTTACACTACATTTTTTAACATTTTCTTTGAAACTATTGTCCTTTCACAAATTTTTATCATAGTGTAACTCAAGTTGGAGCAGTTATGAACTAGTGTAGGGGCAATAAACTAAAACTCAGTGCCCCAGCATCTGCAAACATAAGTAAACATAGGTCAGTATTGTTATCTTGATGGTCTGAGGAATGGATGCCAGATACAAAGCAGACTATCACTGAGCCCTGTGGTACATTACTGGCATTTTTTTCTGCTTTCATTGGTGGCACTTTTGACCCTAATGATATGGGTTCCATCAGACAACTAGTTAGCTATCCACTGCAGACAATATAGATTTTATATTTATAAATCTATAATATAGATGTACAGTGGCAACTTCGGGAATAGTATCAAAAATCTTGGCCAGTTAGAGGTATGCTGCATGCACAACTTAAATGCTTTCCATTGCTTCAATATTTTTGAAATAAATTAATGAGGTCAAGGACCTGCTCTGACAAAGCCAAATTGATGAGGGTTCCATATTAAGAAATTTCAATGTGCAGATTAATGACCTTTATTTATGAAACTAATGGGAATGATAGGTTTGTAGTTACCAGGGTCTGTGGTTGGGTAAACCTTGCTTAACATCATTCTAATGCTTGCTTTCCAAGCTTCAGCAATATAACCAATGAAGAGGAGTAAATAAAACAGATAGGACAGTTGTAGCGGCAGCATGTGAGGGAGGTCAGAGGAGGGTGATGGCTGAGATGGAGGGAAACATGGTGGAGCAGTTTGGTGGCATCAGGTATCTCTAAAGGGTGGTTGATTAGAGGGTATGTCTGGGAGAGAAGGTCAGGGATGGAGTCGGAAGGGCTGCAGTCAGCCAACTGGCACAAAGTGCCATGGTTATTGTATGACAGAGGAGTTCCAGGGAGGCAGGAAGGGAGGGTGCAGAATATTGGTGTAGCCATTGCTACTGTGTGGTGAGAGGGGCCTGGGCAGTGGGGTCAGAGCAGTGGAGGAGGCTGGAAGTGGTGGAGATGTGATGCCTGATAGGACTGGTGGGGTACACACTGTAAGATGGATGGGGCATGGGGATGTCTGAGCAGAGGACAGAGTGGCTGTGGTTGTGGTGAAGGTCAGGGATAGTCAATTGTGTTGGCTTTGGGCAAATGTGCAGAGGAGCAAATGATGTGCTGATGGGGACGATTTGGAGCAGAATAAAAGAGGGCAGGAGGTGACAAGGGCATCCAGCAGAAAGTTGGATGGATTATGTGAGGAAAGGGCTGTGACAGTTGGGTATGGCTGTCAAAGAGAGGGGGAGCAGCATCGAGTAGAGGGAGATGGCAATAGTTAACAGGACACCCTGACCACATGTATAGTATGGGACAAAGGGGACTAATGATGATCTACAGATGGTGAAGGAACATGTGCTGTTCCCCTCAGAACTTCATAAGGTGGATCAGGTCAGTTATAAATCACCTACTGCTAGAGTTCTAACCACCTCCACTCTCTCCTACTAATTGCAATTGTTTATGGGAATGCATCACGGTTGCCCTTGTGACCTGCCTTGTTTATATTGGCTATTTAACCATGTAACAGAGTCCTACATAAACCAAAATACATCAGCATGATTTCTAATGGAAACAGAACTGAGGATCTCATTGTTTGCAGATGACTAACCGATCCTTATGCAAAACTGTCAGTATGGTATACCCATCACTGATACAATTTATTTATTTCAGTTAGTTAACAAGGTGCAGTGAGCTAGTCTATAGACCCTCTTCAGCCTTGACCTGAGTGTAATAAAAACTAGATTAAAGTACCAACGATAGCCAATATTTAATTTATTTATTATTTACTTCATAGGTTCATAGATTAGGTTCATAGGTTCATAGATACTTATTTGACATTTGTTGACTGGGAAGCTCAGACTGAGCTAGAGCCCTTTTTCAGCTGAGGCCCGGGTAGAAAAGCTCCACAGGAGAACAATATTTTATTTATTTATGATTTATTTATTTGACATTTGTTGACTGGGAAGGTCCGACTGAGCTAGAGCCCTTTTTCAGCTGAGGCCTGGGTAGAGAAGCTCTACAGGAGAACAACAAATGTTACATACATAGCATGAGTGAGATCAATAGAGAGGGAATATAACTTGGTATTCAAGAAAGTTATACAAATGCATCCAACATATTAAAGAGTGTTTAACAAAACAAATAAGAGAAGTAGAGCATTGGCAGTTGACACATCATAATCTAAGTGCATAATTATGTTGCAGTCATGAATGTGGTCTGTGGTATTTTAGTGTTTGCCAGCATCACAAAATCAATTACACTTCACATCATTTTCCAACTGGTCCTTTTAGGCTGATATAAATATTTGCAAGAGCTGCTTGTTTCTAAATATATTTGGAAGGTTTATTCAAGTCTCTAGAATGGATAATTCTGTTGCTGCTTGTTTTCAGTTATGCAGCAGGTCCATCAGGCTGCTTGTGCCCATTAGAGGCAAGGGTGTCTGTTCCCCATCTGGTTGTCCAGGTTGTACTTGAGTTGGGTTGGGGATGAACTCCACATCCCAGGAATGGGGAGGTGAGCAGATATCTGTGCCTGGCATAAAAGGTGCTGTCGGATCCCACTCTAATAGACTTCCTGCATATCCACAAAACAAACAGCACCAGAATTACCCATTCTAAAGACTTAAACCTTGTGTGTGATATAAATAGGACCTGCTGGAGAGACAGATATATATTCCAGAGACTACAGTTTCTCTAGAACAGGCTCCTCATCCATGTGAAGCAGAGTTCCTCCTTAACTCAATTCAAGTGTAACTTGGGCAATTGGATGGGGAACAGGAAATTCATCCTTGGTTTGTCAACTGTGTCCCTTAATGGGAACATGTAACTGATAAACAGTCCATCTCCAAGGCCTCTGCTTGTAAATGTTTCATCTCCCAAGCCACTACTTCCACTTATCAAGGCTACCATAACGTGTCAGAGATTTGGGATACATAGCTAGGCTTAAAAGGCCCTAGAGGTCATTAGCCTAGTGCATACCAATTAACCTTTTACTTTGTGAATCACTAGCAAACCTCTTCTGGTTTAAAATGAAGACTGATTTGTGGCACGTGAGCAGAGACTGGTGAGTAGTGGGTTTAGAAAAGAATCGACAAATGGAATACATATCTCTCTTCAGTTTGAGTAATGTTCTTAAGAGCCTAGCCATGCAACACAAATATGAACCACAATTTTGATTTATATTTAATTTATAGGGGGTGATTTACTGACTGCCTCCGTCCATGACAGACATAGGAGCCAGACCAAGGATGAATTACTGATTACCCATCCACTGGTTCAAGTGGTCGTTATGGGGAAAAAAACAGTGGCCATTCAGTCTCCCTGAATACAAGTTTCAGCAGATTCACAACAGCATTCCTTCACAAGGTGGAGAGTTCAGTGATAGTTACTTTTGAGGTGGATACCGAGTGCCTGTGTATGTAGCATGTGTAGGTATTGTCAAGGTCTTTGGCAATCTATGTCTTAGGAGTTTAATAGCAAATTTAAGTAGTATGTGAACTGACATAAAATTCTGAGATGAACTGTAAACCGCCTGGCAGACAAAGATTGATGGTGACCTTTACAGGAGAACCTATCATAAAGCACTGGGATACTTCAAGGTCCATTGTTAGGATGGGTAATAGTTAATTATAACACTGCTGTTTGTCAGGCAAGAGTGTTTGCAGCTGATACAAAGATAAAGTCAGTGATCAAATTAGAAGACATTGTCTTCTGTAGGATGAACTTTATCTAGAGAGTCATAATGCTCTCATGAGGTGGGTAATTAGGGAAAGTATGCATATTAGAAAAGATCACTTAGACAGGCATAGAACAAAATCAATTTGAAGGTGTCTGAGATATGTCAGCATCACTAAAGGGGGTAGCACAAGATACCCATTCCACCCAAACTGAGAACTTTTTCTACTTGAAGTGATAAGCCTTCCAAATAAAGGAATTATTAAAGATATGAGATCCTTCATTGCAATGAAAGAGAGAGAGAGAGAGAGAGAGAGAGTGGGAGAGAGAGATCACATTTTCTAATTCATTGCCTTTTCCATTTTACACTCGACAAAAGAGGAGGAGAACTGAATGACCAAACATAACCGCATAACTTGTAGCAGCAAGGAAGGACAAGAGACCACCACTCATTCACCTCACTGTAGGGTGTGAACTGTTGCAGGAAAGATGAATCATTGTTAGTCAGATAAACAGTGCTTCCCTGAATACAGAGTTCAACATTGTGCCACGTGCCTTTTGAAATACCATGTGATGAAATAATTATCCATTTGGTTCTCTAGTTAATGCACTGCCCCTAACCATACAAACCACACTACCTGCACAATTGTGCAGCCTAGATAAACACTTGAACCTACAAGCAAGGGATCAGAAATCAGAATCTGTAGTAGCTTTTTATCATAGAGAATGATACACCAAAAAACTTTAGGGGATCGTCCATTGCCCTAAGGTTTACCAACAAGAGGGAAATGCAAACAGCAGGAATATGAGCATGTGTTGAGTGTAGCAGGACCAATACGTCAGAGTCCATTCCAACACCCTTATTCTGCAGTGTGCACATAGCATCACGAATGTAATGGCAGCCATCAAGGTCAGAAGGCATAACAGTGCCTGGACCTATACCCTGCATAAACACTTAACAGTCTAGCAGCATTACCTCCAAAACCCTGGCAAGAGCTGACTCACTCTACAGACTACAAAATGAACTTCTTCTTCATCTGAGCAGGCATCAGACAGGACTTATTTCAGTTTATGGTCACCCTTTTGGAATACCTTTTGGGAATTTAGTGAAGGAGGTACATATCTGTGCAGTCCTTGGATGGGGGCTATCAGAAGCCAGTCTTCTAGGTGAAAGAACATCAGATGATTCTTTTTGTGCAAGTCTTTCATCTACACTGATACTCCTTCCACAAGAAAAGCTGAATGGTAATTATTTCACAGTAAAATGAATGCCACCCATGACAAACAAGCGGAGCAGCCTGTGTTGACAGCAAATAATGATGATGCAAAATGCATCACCATGTCAAATGACACAACCCACAGCTGTCATCTAGAGCAAGAGCTTAATTCAAAGTGATGGTACCCTCCAGAACAAATGTTCTGCATCTGCAGGTCTAACTGTCTGAGATCCAGATAGGAATGAAATCCATCTGTCCCCTTCCAGAATAGGATATAAAATACCCTCATTCCTACAAAACAATGAAAACTTCTAGTGACCCTTTTATCAGTAAACTCTTGTCATTTCCAGCTTTGCCAAAATGATTTAATTTACCATCAAAACTCTTTCTGTGTTTAGATTGATAAGTTTCAATGTGTGGCCAAAGGATATCAGATTTAAATCTATCTAATCCTTTACTATAGTTCAGCCAAATCACAGTGAATATGATAAAAGACTTCTCCATCGAGGCAGTCCCAAAACACATTAGTGACTGCAGTAGAGCCACCACAGAAGGCACCATTATGGACGACTTTGACAAAAATGACATGATGAAGTCATCTGACATGGGAAATTTATTTTTATTTTGTGATTTGAAGAGCAGGCAGAGGAAACTCTAGAAGTGACAGAGAGAGTTTCATAGAGGCCTTTTACACAGGGTAAATATCTACTTCCTCTTCTAGAGGTTATCAACCGGACCATAACAAAAATAGTCAGAGGCATCCAGGATCTTGTTCCACACAGGAAGAAACTGTTTACATCATACTGCAACAGAACACAACTGGCATGCACCTGGGTCAGAATTGCTAGGCACGTCATCCCCATAATGAACATTTCTTCTAAAATACTTGGTATCTCACATTGAAGGTCACAGGCAGAATCTCACAATGATTCTCTTTGAATCTTGACTCACAGAGATTGTCAAACATATCCAACACCTTCTTCAGAAGCTGGGCTTACATTTGTATGTCAGAGACAATGATATCTCTGATATCCAAATGATGGCCAAACTTGCAGAGGAATAAATGGCCCCACTGTGCATTACCACAACTCTAGACTCCTTGTCTAGCATCAAGTTGTGAATATTTTGTATCCTGTGATCCATGCTGAATGGAGTAGCTCACAGAAGAGTCACAATAGGCAGCTAGTTTGTCTGTTTAGGAGCTGGTTAGCAAATTGCTTAGATGGCAAATGGGGGATAACATTGCAGATTCCTCACTTCTCTAGGCTCTTGTGATATAGTCCCTAGTGAATGGCGCTTGTGTGAGATTGTCCATAACTCCCCAAAATGTGCTAATGGAAACAATGGAAGCAATGCCTGATGCTTTAGGAGGGCTCTGAGAGGGGCAAAGAACCAGTCCAAGCTGCTTTCTGTCAGTCTAATGACACCTCTAAATGAGCGGTTAGCCACTTCATAGGTTCATAGTTAAATACTAGGCTGGCTGCCCCCTACTGGCCATTTTAAACCTTGCCAGTTCACCTTTTGGTGCTTGAAATAACCTTATCCATTTGGTTAGAGATTGGCCTTACTTATTCCCTAGTTGATAATTATATATTACCACTAATGAGAATAAATGTGTTCATACCATAGATAATTTGTGCATAGGATAAAGCATTTAGGAAATGCCACTGTCAAACAGTAGTATAGGAGGCAGTCATGTGGTAAATTTTCTATTTCCCATCCATACATCCAAGCTGCACTTGAATATGGGCACAGGTGAGCATTGTTTTATTTGACTAGGGAGTCTTTTCCAGAGCAGTGGTATTCTCTGTGAGATATATGTGTCCCTCCAAACCATTCTGTTAATGTTGCAGAAGAGGTTTAGATCCCTAGACTGTGCATTCGTGATGCCATTTGGCTTGCAGATGTGCAGTAAATCAATCAGAAATGGGTCAGAGGATGCTTTTTATGCTATACACAGGTCACCTTGTAGCAGTGTGTAGGATACCAGGTATAGTGACAGAGCTTTGAGTCAGTCTATGTAGGGCATATTGTTTATGCCTTGTATCCCTTTAGTAAGGTATCTCTGTGGACATTCCAGTTGTTGCATAAGTCTAGGATCATACATGCCAAAGGATGCATTATATGCAATGACTGTCTAAATTAGGGCTGAGTAAAGGGGGGGGGGCAGTTATATCCCTAAATCTAGATTGGAATCCCCTTATTTATAAGCTATACAAGATACAGTGATTTTCTTATGATAATGGACATATGTTGCTTGAAAGTAAGTTCCAAAATCCTGAACAACTATGTTGACTTTTTGAGATGTAATGCCAATGTCATAGTTCCTCAGGGAAGATGACTTCCCAAAGATACAATAATGCATTTTTGGCATTTAGGTTCAGTCTGTGATTTTGATACTGAGTATTTAATTGGGAATTAGGTTTGATAAGTCATTTGGGGATTTAATGACTGTTCCTAACTTGCAGTCATGTACAAACTTAGTCAACCAGAGTCCTTTGGTATTGGCTTTTACTTCAGAAAAGTAAATGCCAAACAGGAGAGGTCCCAGGCTCAAACCCTGGATGACTCCACTGGTAATCAGTCTCTTTGTGGAGTTAACTTCCTGTTTCACTTTCTTGCATCCTATCTTTTAGCCAGTTGGTAAACTAGTAGGTGGCATCAGTGTTTATTCTCAGTTTATTTAGCTTTTCTACTATGCCTGAGCGGGGGATTTTGTGGGTATAAACATATATCCGCTGACTTTGGCCAAGTCAAGGTATGTAGTAAGACCTGCCCTTGATTAATCCAAACTGAGACAGGTCCAGTGTTTGGAGGTTCACTACATCCTTATTGATTAATTCCAGGGTAAGTATTTCCATGGCTTTGCATATGAGGCTGGTAGTTCTTAGGAGGGTTGTAATTACCTGGGCTTGTGGAAGGTCTTCCCTTATGTGGGGGAATAACTGTAGCTGTTGCTCCTTCGCTAGTTAAAAAACTTGTATGGAGGATGAGGTTGAACAGTGTTTTTAGTGGGTATGGCAAAGTCATGCTGAATGCTACTGAAGATGCTCTTCAGAAATGTGTGTGAAGGTAGACTGATTATTTCATCATTGTTGTTCATATTATAGAAACAGCAGCTTGAAAAGAGCTTCTGAGTTGTTGAAGTACCTGTAGGGTAAGAAAGTGACATTGACCATCACTACTTATACACATGAACTAATACATACTAGGCATATAACAGACCTGAGCTGGAAAAGACAATGTGAAGGAGGGATAATCATGTACTGGGACTGCTGCAGGCTTCAGGCCAAACTCGCTAATGAGGTGCTCTTTTATTTGTGACTTATTATTCCACTAGAAATTCAGCAGATATGAGGTGTGAATTAGAATATGGAAGAACCGGATGGACTCTTGACTGTTGCAGCCTTTTAGCCTTTGAAAGACTAGAAACTGTCTGAGTAGGACATCCTGTAGTCCCTAATAAACTCAATCTATGAAAAAAGTGAGTCAAGGGACAAATATCTAGTTATAGGTAGATTATATGTGGGCTCCAGCTAGTAATCTGAGGACATGGCAATATAAGTGTCTCAAGATGACTGGGATACACTTTAACCAGAACTGATAACCATATCATTAGTATAACTACTTACTATAACTTTGTGGATTACAGGATGTTTGGCCAAGACAAAGTCCAAAGGTTTGGTCATGCCTGAATCCCTGATATTTGAGGATGAATTTACAAAATTAGGAGTTTAGGTGACAGACTGAACACTGTTCTTATTTTGATGGGATTCAAGCCTAACCATATCTTCTTAATCCTTGAGCTGGAAGCAATGTCCTGACATATGTCAGAAGTTGTGGTAAGGAAGATCTAGCAGATCTCCCTACAAACCATTGCCATCCACTATCATCTTTACAGTATTCAGTAGGTTGTATGAAGAGTTGGCATTGTGGCAATTTTATATGACATAATCTTTCACAACAAGATGAAGGCAATGCTGCTGCAGGTCTTGGCAGATGATGTCATACCAAACTCCTCTTACTTCTCCCTCCCACCCATAGTAACCACTTTCACTCATTATACATCACGCCTCTCTCCAAAACCTCACAACACTCACACACACTCACACTTATCCTCCTGTCAAGTCCTCAGACCTACTTACACTCCATCAATCACACTCTCTCCTTTATTTTATTTTTATTGTATTTATTTTATTGTATTTGCCTTTGTTAACTGGGTTAGTCCAACTGGGCCGAGGCCCATTTTTAGTGGAGACCTGAGAAGAAAAGCTCCACACAAAGAACAAACGACAGAAACTTCATAAGTAGTAATGTAAACACCAATAAAAAACTTACATTCTCGTCACTGATAATAAATGAGTATAAAACAACAAATATTCATGCAACTAAGGGCACCAGTGCTGGTATTCATAAAAGTCACATAAGAGTCTGGAGAAAAGAATTACTGTGGATCACGTAATTAGATGAGTATAGGTCAGGTTGGGTGGTAGCATGTGCAGGAGGGAGAGTTAGCAAGGAAGCTCTTCAATTCTTTTTTGAATTGAAATGAAGATTAGATAGAGCATAGCTTGGAAGGAAGTTTGTTCCAAATTTGAGATATAGAGCATTTGCAAAGCAATCTGCTTATCGCTTTGTTGGCCTAAAGATTTAAAGTAGTTGTTGGTCAGTGCTACAGAGAGATTGTGAAGGTTTATATAGGGATAGGAGGGTAGACAGGGAGGGACATTCTTCACGTTTCTGAAGTAGAAAATGTGTCATCTGTAGCTGAGAAAATTGGAGTACTTGTGGGAATTCAAGCCACTCTAGTTGTTTAAGGGCAAGGCAGTGTTGGGATTTGTAAGTGGAGTTACAGGCAAATCTGACAATCTGGTTGTATGTTTGTTTGTTCGAGTTTGGTTAAAAGATTTACTTGGAGATGGGTAAATATAGGGGAACTGTAGAGTAGGCAAGGAAGGAGGTAGGCTTGGGACAGTGAAGTTCTTAAGGTGATAAGATAGGAATTTTTGGTTTCTATACAAAAGACCAAGTTTTTGATTGTTTTTTTTATAGATTGGTGTATGTGAATGTCAAATTTCAGTTGGTCATCAATTGTAATCCCTAGAAGATTGGTAGGGGAGTCATTATGAATGATAGTGTTGTCTAGGGAAGAGAGTTGAAGGAAGCTTTTAGGTGGCCATACAGTTTGGAACAAATAGAAGAAGCTTAGTTTACTTTGGATTAAGGATAAGTTGGTTATTGATTAACCAGTGCTCAGTGGTGTTAAAAGAAGTCTGAGTGAGGCAGCGAAGGTCGGTAAGGTTGTCGGAGAGGGTAATAAGGGTAGAATCATTGGCATACTGGTTTAGAGATGAGGTGCAGCAGGCAGAGCATAGATTATTAGTAAAAACATTAAAGAGAAGGGGACCTAGAATGGATCCTTGAGTTACACCTGTTTGGATAGGTAAGAAAGGTGAGCAGGAGGTCTGCCATATAACAGATTACTGTCTGTTATTAAGATAACTAGAGAACCAGAGAATAGTGGATGTGGATAGATTGAGTTCAGTTAGTTTAGTAAGAAGCTTAGGTTGGGAGCCGGTGTCTAATGCCTTGAAGAGGTCAAGGCATGACACCAGTTTATTGTTGTCTCTTGCTTCTGCTATAGTCTGGGTGAAGGATAAAAAAGCTGTGCCTGTGCTGTGGTGAGGTCTAAATCTATGTTGAGAGGAAGTGAGGAGATGTTCCTGTTGTAGATATTTAAGAATTTGTCTGTGGATGCATTTATATAGAATTTTTGAGAGAGGGGAGAGGATGGCTATAGGTCAGAAATCGGATGAGTCAATGGAGTTGCCCCCTTTGTGAAGTGGAATTGTATAAAAATATTTCCACATTTCTGGGACTGAGGATTCTTTGATGGAGGGGTTAGTAAGGATTGAGACAGGATATGCTATAGTACTGGCTGCAAATTTGAGAACATGGGGGGGCATTTGTCAAAGGAAGGAGAACATTTACGTTTATGCAAAATAGATTTTATATAAGCAGTGGAAACAGGTTTCATAGGTTCATAGGTTGGTACTAGGCTATCAGCCCTAGGGCCTATACAAGCCTAGCCATAACAATTCCCTGGATATTTCTTCCCAAAATATTCCTGGACCCCTGTCTAGCAGTGTGACTGTCATGATCCCCCGGATGAATTTCCGATCTCCCATCCAATCGTCAAGGTTCCTTTTGAAGAGGGCCAAGGAGGCGCTCTGCTTGACATGTATGGACAGTCTATTCCAGAGTATGGGGAGTCTCTGGGTCAGGAACCTATCCCTCCAGCATGTTTTGTTCATTGTGACGATAAGGTTTAGATTCCTGGAGCATGTGGCTCTGAGGGACTGGGATTTCTTTAAGTGTAGCATGTCCAATAGCTCAGGGTTTGACATGGCCTTGTATGTTAAGCAGAGATCACCTCTGAGTAGACAATATACCACAGAGCATAGCTGGAGTTTTTTTAGATGGTCAGCATAGGGCATCTGCTTTAGGCCTATGATTCTTTTAGTGAGGTATTTCTGTGGCCTTTCCAACTGTTGCATATGTCTAGTGAGGTACATACCAAACGGGGCATTGTACTGTATAATGGGTCTAATGAGGGATGAGTATAGTGGGACAATGACCTCTTTTTTCTGGATGAAAAGCCCTTAGTGATGAGGTGTGCCACATAGAAGGATTTCCTGACTGTTGTGGTGATATGGTTATCGAAGGTGCAACCACTGTCCAACTGTGTCCCTAAGTCTCTCATCACACTTTCAGTGTTTAGTGTACTGCCACCTATGTGGTAATTCATGGGTACATGCTTTTTCCCAAAGGGGGTATCTATACATTTCTTGGCATTAAGCTTGAGCCCATGGCTCTGGCACCAAGCATCTGTTTCTGTAATACCTTTTTGTAGAAAATGCACATCATTTGGGGATTCAATAATGGCTCCCAGTTTGCAGTAATCTGTGAAGTTGTTAGCCAGAGTCCCTTGGTTTTGGCTTGTACTTCAGAGAAGTAGATGCCAATCAAGAGCGGTCCTAGGACTAAACCCTGAGGTACTCCACTTGTCACTTGTCTGGAGCTGGATTTGGAGTTGGCTACTTTTACAGTCTGGGTTCTGTCAGTAAGTCAGTTGGCAACCCATCGAGTGATATAGGGAGTTATGCCCAGCTTAGTAAGTTTATCTATGATTCCAGAGTGGGGGATGGTGTCAAAGGCCTTGGCAAGGTCCAAATAGGCTGTGTGGACTGCCTTACCCTTGTCCGCAGCTCTGGAGACTGATTCGAAGAAGTCAGTCAGGTTCAGGAGACATGATTGACCCTTCATGAACCCAAACTGGGTGTGGTCCAGTGTTTGAAGGTTGCCAATGTCTTTGTTTATAATTTCCATGATAATGCGTTCCATGCCCTTGGAGATCAGGCTCATCAGACTGATGGGACGATAGTTCCCGGGATCCAAGGCGGATCCCCCCTTGTGGAGTGGGATAACTGTCACTTTGTGCCACTCAATGGGCATGAAGCCTGAGGTGAGGCTATGATTAAACATGACACTTAAGTGAGGTTCCAGTTAATTTTGTAGTTCATGTCGTACACATCCCAGGATGTCATTTGGTCCCATGGATGCTGTATTCTTAGCTTTGGATGGTGTGGTTTGTAGCTGTTTGGCCATGATTACTGAAATTTGGCAATCCTTTGGTATTGAGATGGGCCATTTAGGGGGTGAGAGGGGGTGAAGTTGACACTAAATCAGTCTGCCAAGATATTGGCAATATCCTTGGGATAAGTATATTTAATGCCATTCTGTTGTAGCTCAGAGCATATGTGAGCATTGCCGTTTAGATTCTTGACATAACTATAGAATGCCTTGTGGTTGTCTTTGGAATCTTTGGATATTTTATTTTCGTAACTAGCTTTGGAGCATTTTATGAGGGATCTCAGATTCTTACTAAGGCTGGTGAGGGAGTTTTTTGCATCCTGGGATTTTCCTCTTTGCTGCAACAGTTTCTTTCTTCTGTTGTATAGTTTGTTTATGACAGGGGACCACCAGATTGGCTTCCTTTTTTTGGAGGAGAGCATCTTGGTTCTATTTGGGATGGCACGATTCATGCACGAGTGAATGTGCTCGTACAGTACCTTAGTGTAGGATTCAGCAGTTGAACTTTCAGCTCCCCTCTGCATGGGTGTCATGAAGTTTGTCACTTCAGACATGAGTAGCATGAAGTTGGCTCTGGAGAAGTTTTTTACGGAAATTTCCTTACTGGGGGTGGGATGTGGATGTCAAGAGTAATTTGCTTATGGTCAGAGCTGACCAATGAGGGGGCGACCATTGGTGTGGAGTATCCATCTCCCATGTTGGTAATGACTGGGTCTAGGATATTGGAGCCCCTGGTGGGACAATGGATTAGTTGATCCAGGGCATTGGAATTTATGATTTCCAAGAACCGTTGGGAAAAGGTGTTGGTACCCGAATAGTTTTCCCAGTTAATGGCAGGGTAGTTGAAATCACCCAGTAATAGGGTGTTTGGTTGCATCTTAATATTTTCCAGCGTGTTTAGAAAGGTGTAGTGAGAATCTTGTGACATGGTGGAGGATCTGTAGAAAACTGCAACTTGGATTGCAGTCTTACCTAGTGTTAGTTGCACCTGGTGAATTTCAGTTGCATTGTGTTGGGCAACTAGCATGGAGGTGTGAATATCCTTGGTGAATATGGACACTCCTCCACCTTTAGTTTTTCAGTCTTGGTTTGGTGGCCAAAAAAGGTGGTAAGGGTTGTAGCCTGGTATTGCAGGGGTGCTCTCTGGAGCCTTGAACCAGGTCTCAGCACAGATATCATTGTTCTCCATTTTTAGGAGTGCCTTGAGATAGTGCATTTTGAAGTTTAGTCTTCTAGCATTGAGTAGCATTACCTTCAGATTTTGCATGCTTGTATCTGTTACAGTGGTGGTTTTGTTCTTTGAACCTTGCATAAAAAAGCACTATAGGGGTGGCAAGAGCTTTAGCCAGTAACCTGAATCCCAGGGGTGACAGGTGCAAACCATCTCTGGCAAAGCATTGTGGTTTGTCAGTCATGTCGTCCCAGGCAGACAGATACTGGATCCGCTTTGAAAGAGCCAGAAGCTTAGCCAATTGTTGAAGTCAATCATTTTGTCTGTATACTGTGGTATCATTCTGCACGAAGGTAAGATGCTACTCAGGGCTAAGGTCATACCTGCCTGGGCCACATGATCTGAGAGCTCTTCCATGTCTCTTTTCATGTAGTCCAGGGAGGTACGTCTCAAGTCATTCACTCCAACATGGACAATGACAGAGTTGTATTTGTACTTGTTGTGGAGTGACATGAGTGCATGAATTATGTGGCGGATCCTGGCAACCAACAGGCAATTGACTGTAATTTTCTCCTTGTTCAGCCTAGTGAGTGGAACATCAGTGTGCTTGACTATAGAGTCACCTATGACTAAGGTGTTGGTACGTTGTCTTGCCTTAGGGCTGTTGTTGGGTGTCACACAGGTGTTGTGAACTATGTGTCACTTTGGTTGTGACTGGTGTTTGTTTGCTTTTCAGGTTTGGAGGTCCTTGCTGCTTGGGCAGATTAATGTTAAGAGCCTCCGCATGTGTGGGTTTAGTGTTGCTATTAGTGGGTGTTGATGGAGTGGGTTTTGAAGGGATATGTGTTGCTTGAGGTGTAGTGCAGGTGTTAACATTCTCTTGACTGTCTAGCACAATCTTAGCTGGAGACAGCTTTGCTTCTAGTTTGGCTATGTAAGTGCATCTCTCGCAGGTTGTAGTGTTGGGTGGTAGGAGGAGAGGGTTATCTGTGTACATGAGGCAGTTGCTGCATTGCCACAGTATGCCCAGATTCACCTGGTAGACAGGAGTAAACACCGGAAGCTGACCCTTGCACATGCCTGTTTAGGTGCTTTTTTGTAAAGTACAAGAGCTGTTTTCCCTTACCTTTGTAAGGTACTTTTCAATTATTGGCTGTTTAGGAGAATTCAGTGCTTGTATCAGTTTAAGGATTCCTAGTGCTTTCCAGCAGGTTCTAGAACAAGTGCTAGTCACAGGGGTTCAGATTTTAGTGCTACCACTGAGAAACCAGCTAATTCTAAGGGAAAATTTGAAGAGCAGACTTTCTGGCACCTGGAATAGTTAAAACCTAGCCCCGCGGTGCTGCACGATGCAAAAAATGCGCAAACACGTGCATTTTTAAGCCAGAAAGTTGAAAGGGATAGAAATCAGCCCAAAATGGCTAACATTACAATTTCAGAGTTGCAAACCACTCCTCTACTGTTAGACAGGCAGTACAATGCTCACCACTCCCACTGGTAAGTAGTAGGACTTCCCTGTACCACAGGAAGGTCTGGATAGCTCTGAGCACAGAAAATAAAGTCTTGAAACCAGCAAAGCCTGGGATCTGGACTATACTAGCTAGGAAAGGTGGGAAACGAGCAAACAAGACAGTATTTTTCAGGGAGAAGGCTATGTGGAGGCAGGTGGTGGATGGGGTGGGGTTTTTTGATTGGTTAATGTCGGAGCTGTTAATTTACGGATAGAGTTAATGAAGTAATTGTTTAGTAGGATGGCTGTTTCCATGAGTGTTTTATTAGGGAAGGGGTTGGGGGTAGAAGGTTTCCATGGATGGAGAATATTGTCCATGGTGTACCAAAATATTTGGAGATTTGAAGTTTGAGAAGATTGTGCTACTTAATACAATTTTTTCTTGTCTTGGTTGATACGTTTTTGGCAAGGTTTCTTAATTCTTTGAATTTAAGGAGGAGAGTAGAAGATTTTGATTTTGTCCATTGTTTCCAGGTGGAGTCTCTACGTTTCATGGTAGAAATGGTATCTTTGGAGAGCCAGTGTGCCGGATTAGATTTTAACCTAATTTTTCTGATGGAAACTATGGTGTATTGTATGTTAAGGAAAGTATTGTTAAATTCAAGAACAGCATCATTTAGAGGAAGATTGAAATGGAGAGACCAGTTAACAAGAGACAGTTGATCTCTTCCTCCCTCTCATTCACTCTATACCCACTAATATGCTCCTCCCTCTCATTCACTCTATACCCACTAATATGCTCCTCCCTCTGATTCACTCTATACCCACTAATATGCTCCTCCCTCTCATTCACTCTATACCCACTAATATGCTCCTCCCTCTCATTCACTCTATACCCACTAATATGCTCCTCCCTCTCATTCACTCTATACCCACTAATATGCTCCTCCCTCTCATTCACTCTATACCCACTAATATGCTCCTCCCTCTCATTCACTCTATACCTACTAATATGCTCCTCCCTCTCTTCGCTTCTCTTCCTTACTTCTCCTATTCCTATCTAACCTCACCTCATATCATACCCACCTCAACCTATAGCCCAACACTTCTACCACCCCCACCACATTATACAAACCAACAAACACTAATCCTCTCCCATATCACCCAAACTCTTCACCAGTACTGAATTCACACTCCCACAAATTAAAGTGCCTCCAAAAACCTATTCAAACCTGTAGAACCAAACTTAAACTGCTAGCAGTCTAGTCGTCAAAATCATTTCTCTTCCACCTCTGCAACACAGTTCAGCTATCTGGAGACATTCACCCCAATCCTGGGCCAAATTCCCAACCACTACTGGCCAAGGGCTCCTACAGACTGCCCTGCACATTCTCAAACATTTTCCCTTTTCTCTACTAACATTCAGTGCATTCTCATCAGGACAACTGAATTCCACTCTTAGGTAGCCCAATACTCCCCCACCATTGTTTCTCTCAATGAAACATGGCTCAAACCACACAACTCTAACAATGGATTTCTCCCCCATGGTTACAACATTCTGCACCATGATAAAACCCATAAAAAGGTGGTTACAACATTCTGCACCATGATAAAACCCATAAAAAGGTGGAGGACTTGCCATTATGTACTCAGACCTCCTCACATTATCACCTCTAACCAACCCTCCTTCCACACAGCCAAAATCATTTTGCCCATTATAAACTTAGCAGCCATAAAACCATAACAGTTGCTAGCATCTACCTGCCCCCTGGAGACAACATACCTTTATTAGAACAGATTCTCCACTGGATGTCAGAAAATATACCCATTAAATCCCTTATATTAGGCAACTTTAACCTCATCTCTCACTCCCTTAACACCGGTATTAACCTATATGGCACACCCACCTAATCTCTTCTCCATCCTTTTACCATAAACCTACAAATACTTGCTCTATACTTAATTGGATTCTGGTCTCCCACTCCAACCTCTGTGACCACCCAGAATCCCTCCCAGACTCCCTTATTGTCCACTCTCACTCCAAAGATTCTCCCCTACCCCCACCTCTCTAGACCCCATAAATTTCATGAATGTTGAAAGCTTACTAACTTCAACCCTGCATGCACATTAAATAACTATCTCTGCTTTTGACTGGTCCTTCCTCTCATTCCTACCTCTTAACAAAGCTGTTCTACAATTCAACTCCATTTTCCTAAACACATTGAACTCTATTGTCCCTCCCAGAACAGTCAGAGTCAAATCTTAATCCTCTCAATGGCTTACTAACTCTGCTTGGTCCCTTATACAACACAGAGATTCTGCCTAGAAACTCTGAAACAAGACCAAATCTCCCACTCACTATGAAAATTAGGGATAACTCCATACCTTGACCAAAAACACATAAACCTTGATAAAAAGAACTTCTACCACACATCTCAATCTACTTAACCCAGATACCCCCAGAAATTCTGGAACGCTATCAGCCAAATCCTCCACCTAGGGAATCCATCAGTCCCTCAACCCCTGCCCTAATAACACAGTCCAAGAAACCACATCTATTGTTAATTCATACTTCACTGATATGATCGGTAAACCTATGCAGACCTCCAACCAAACCAGTCACCCACTTCCCTTCACAACTGTCCTACAAAACTGCCCATTCTCACTAAACTCAGTTCCTACCAACTATATATAAAAAATTCCTCCTCAAACTCAAATCCTGTTCCCCATCTGCCGATAACCTCCCACCTCTCTTCCTAAAGACTGCTGCAAACTCCATAGCATATTCTCTCTCCATCCTAATAAACCATTCTATCTGTGAATCCACTGTCCCTACTTCCTGGAAAAAATTCCATACAATAGCTATCCACAATGGAGGGATTTCTATAGACCTCTCTATCGACCAATCGCCACACTTTCCCCCTCTGTAAAATTCTCAAACTGTGTGTTCACAAATTATTTCCTGTCTCACTAAAGAAAATCTCATCACTCCCACCCAACATGGCTTCTGCCCACACCACAGCACCGCCACAGCATTCATTTTCTTCACCATCTCCCTAGCCAGAGACAACAATGAGCTAGTGTCCTGTCTTTTCTTAGATCTCTCCAAAGCCTTTGAGACTGTCTTCCACCCCGTACTTCTCTCCAAACTCTCTCAACTCAACCTCTCCTCATCAACTAGCTCTAGGTTCAACAGCTACCTCACAGGCAAACAGCAATCTGTCAAATGGCTCTCTGCTCTCTCTCCCTTTCTCCCATCAAAATGGGTGTCCCTCAAGGATCAGTTCTAGGTCCCCTTCTTTTCAACATCTTTACTAATCAACTCCATACTTCCTGTCCTCAGTCATCCCTCATATGGTATGCAGATGACTCCCCAATCATCTCCTTTGCTGACAGCCCATCAGACCTGCTTACCATGACACAAAGATCTTTTAACTTCACTGAAACTTGGCTTACTAACCATCAACTCATACTAAACCCCAAAAAGACAAAACTTCTTCTCTTCCTGCCCAATTCTCTTTACCACCTCAAATCTTCATTCACCATCTCCTCCCTTAACAACACAACTGTCTCAGCTGATACCCACACCAAGCTTCTTGGAGTAATCATTGATGACCAACTTAAATTTGGCCACCATGTACTTCACTGTATCAAAAAACCCACAAAAATGCAGCCTACTGTATAGAAATAAAAGGTTCCTTACACCTGTCTCCAGAAACTCACTTGCCCAAGCTTAATTTCTCCCTAACCTTCTCTACGGCTCTTAAATCCTAACCAACTTACACACCTCACTACTTTGTAAACTCAAAACCACCTACAACAAAGTTGCAAGATTTGCTGCGAATTTACCATCTAAATCACACCACTGCTAAGCTCTCAGGACTCTTAACTGGCTTGAGTTTCCTAACCAACTCCTACTAAGTCAGATTCACATCATCCATTCTATCCTGAACAAGCACACTCCCTGCCCTAAAATCTCCTCACTAATTTCCCACCATGCCCCCCCCCCCAGTCTCTCAGAAGTTCAGATAAATGTCTCTTACAGATTCACAAACCTAAAAAAATCTATTGGACAGAAACTCTATAGCTATGTACCTGCTCTATCTTGGAACAAACTACTCCTGTCCCTTAGAAACATTACCCATACCCTTGAATTCAAGAAAGCTCTTAAAAACTACCTGAACAGCTCTTGGATGTGCCTTTGTCATCACCCCACATGAAGCCTATCCTCTCTTCTCTACTACTTACCTCATTCCATCCATTCTCTCCTTTATTATTCCTTTCTCTAATTAGCTATTTTTTTACTTGTCTTCTATTATCATATGGGAATCACCTACTTCACTCCTGATTACTTCAATTATTTGTCCAGGTAACCTGCTATCCCCCATCCTGTTGGCTATATAGCCACTATATTAGTATCCACCCTGAACTTAGCTCATAAAACAATATGCTTACTTTTGTGGACTGATGACAATCCTAACGTGATTATTATTCCAGCTTTGCAGTTACCTGTTTATACTATTACTACTTTTTATAAGTTGTACTATTAATAAGTAATTCATTTTTCATATTACACTGCTTCTCTATAATTTGCTTAATTGTACTGTGGAGCTTTTCTGCCAGGGCCTCAGCTGAAAAAGGGCAATTTCTCAGTCAGACTATCCCAGTCAACAAATGCCAATAAATAAATAAATATAAATAAATATTTATTATAATATTTATGTGTGGAAATGCAGGGCTTTTACTAAAAACAATAAGGATCATGATTTGAGTTTAGTGATAAATTATAATTGCCAAGCAACTGAAATGGCTACTCTTATGAATCCAGAATATTATATTGCAATGTGCATAACATGAGCACATCTTATTGTCCAGATGTTAGATTTTGATGATTGAAAGGATGTCACATTCTGACTGCTGGACAAGGAATGAAAAAGCAAGGAGCTGACAAGGATAGTACTCGAAGAGAGATTTTTTTTTTCCTGGGAAAAGAAATCAAAAAGTTAAGCATATGGCTTCACCATTTTCTCTCACTATGGACAGAGAAGACTTGTTGAATTGCTAAATATTTGTTTCAATCCTTTAGCTCTTTGCATCCTGTTTTATTACCGGGTCCAAAACAAAAAAAAAATCCCTCTCTGACTCCAATTCTCAGAAGAACGGATACTGGAAGGGGTGCCTCTGCCAACACAGAAATCTCCTCAAGCCAAAGATTTTGATTCTAAAAAAAGTTTTTCTGCAGGCTTCCCTCCATAAAAGTCATCCTTTTCTGAACCTTAAAATAAAATGAAATAATTGGTTCTGTGGACATAGAATGAAATCCAGTATCCCAAAAGAAGTATGACAATTTATTACAACTTAACCTGCAGCTGGTCTTCCTGTTTTGTCAGCATTGTGGAATATAGCTAACAGCATGTAGGATGGCTGACAATCAACTTTCTCCTCTAAAAAGTCTCTTAGGTTTTATAAAGTCCCTCATATACATAAAGGCCTGTGTTCTAATCCACACCCTGAACCTGCAGTTATTTCATTAACAAAGTTATCTGTTGCCAGTGCTTTTTGTGAATGCTAACCCTTTTATTTCGGACAAAGATGAGAAATCTTTTCATAGATTTCGGAAGAAAGTGCATTTATTCGCTACTTTAACTTTTGGATTTCTAAGCTGTTAGACTTACCTAGTTTTACTGTCCTCTTTTGAGAACATGAAGATGTTATCTGTTTACCCCCTTCTTTCAAAGTAAAAACATATCTAAATTCTTTAATAATATTAGCTTTTCAGGTAAACAAAAAACCCTTTGAAATGTTTTTTTTTTTTTCTGATTCTGCTGATTTCATATGCAAAGCAGCTGCTACTGTATGGAATCAATCATGAGAAAGATTGCCAAGGACAATCCAATAATTCAACATGACTATTTCCCTCTTTAAAAGTTCCATGCTCCAACACGCTAAGTCTGTCCCAGAGTCTAGGTATGTATTTTCCTCTGTGGTGTAACATTGTCTCAGACAAATTGGTTATGAGAGTAATTCAGGAAAGATGTAGTGGCAGTGCCTTTCTCCTTTGCAAGGGGATTTATTTATTTATTTTATTTAACCCTTGTTTACCAGGAACGTCTGACTGGAACAGAGCCCATTTTCACTGGAGGCCCAGAGAGAAATGTTGCAGACGCATGTCTTTGGAAATGTGGGAGGAAACCGGAGCACCCAGAGGAAACACACAAAAATGTAGGGAGGACATGCAGACTCCACACAGAAGGCACCCCAGGCAAGAATCGATCCAGAGAACCTCTTGCTGTGAAGCAGAAACACTAACTGTTGCACCACTGCACACCCTGTCATCCTTATCCTGCAAAGTAAATTTTACCATTTCCTCCAGTTCTTGAACAAATGTTATCTCACACATGCATCACACAACCAGTACCCCCCACCCTGACTAGACAGGGAACGGATTCTATTCAAGAATGTTCTGCTTCCAAGGAAAGGAAGAACTTGGAAAACAGTTGTAAAGCTCTCTTTCTCATTATCTGTGTCAAACTCCCACAGTTCAACATGATGTCCCCCCAGACTTATTACTGCTCATGCCTCCCTCAGTTTTTTATTTTTGTCAACTTTAGACTTAAAAGAAAAAGATGCCTATCATCACATACAAATCTGCAAAGTTTCAAGCATTTTTTAAGATTTTCTGTATCTGGTTTACATTTCCAGTTCTCTGTCTTCACCTTTGGTCTGTCTACTGCACCAAAGATATTTGCAAACTGCCTGGCTCCAGCAATTGCTTATTGCAGAGTTCCATATCTGAATGAGTGTCTTACATTTGCAAACTGTTTTTCCAAATGTCAAGATTCTCTGATATGGCTTACGGAACTCATTCTTAGTCTGGGGTTTAAAGTCAACTTACTGAAACTCTCTCTCATTCCATCTCAAAGGATATATTAATCGTGTGCCTTATAGACACATCACTTGGAGGGACTATTCTTCCTCACAACAAAGTAATTCTTTAAAAAGAGCAGTTCCTAATCATTTCCAATCATTCCCCTGGAATCAGCTAGGGAATATCTGAGGATTCTGGGTTTCACTGACAGTAAGATTATCATGATTTCATTGACCAGACTATACATTAAATTAATTCACTTGAAGGGCAGATCAGTCTGGTCACAGCATCAAAACTCCTTGACTTTTCAGATTACTGTGCTGGGATTTGTAATACGGTAGTTACTTTACTGGGAAGACCAGGTGTCTCTCAACCCAGGACTTCTCTTCTGCCTTCATCCTCTGACTTACTCTTATCAGAACAGATGCTCCAGGCTTTGCCTGTAGAGCTGCTTCAAAAAGGGTGAATATATAAGGTCTGTGGGACAGGTGTGACAGACAAAAACATAACCATAAATTACTTCTGGTCCTTAGAACCTCTACAGGTAATCATAGACAATGCAACAGATATGTAGTACATAAACAAGCAGAGAAGTTTTAGATCTTACACCTTTGCAGGCATGGTAGCTCGGTATGTAGAAACTCAACCCAGTTTAACCCACCAGGCTTCTTATATTCCATCAGAGCAAACTGAGCAGGACCAGGCTAGACCTTCACAAATGGAAAATGGACTCACAAGGTCTTCCAAGAATTGATCTGTCTATGGGGAACTCCTCAATTAGTTATCTCTGTCTCCATTAGCAATAAATAGTTAAGACAATTCTGCTCCAGGATTCCTTGCCAAGAGGCCTGGAAGGCCGATGCTTTCCTCATTTCAATAATCTGGGGCAGATGCTTTCCTCATTTCAATAACCTGGAATGTTCCTGTGCACAAGTCCACCCTTTCCTCTAATATCCTGGAAGTCCAGGCAACAATGGCTCTACTTTATCTCGAAAATGGCCAAGTACAATTATCACAAGCTACCCCAAAGGGAGGACTTATGGAAGACAGATGTTTGATACACTCCATATTTGGAAATTCTGCAAATATCTGTCTGAATGACAGAATTTTAATATCTCTTAGGCACCATTTTTTCTGAGGATATACAGCTTTTAAGAGGCTAAAAACTGCTACAAGAAGATAATACGAGGGTAAGTGAAACAGGTTTTCGAGTTAGTGCCATCCTAAGAACCAGGCCCATTTTAAGGCCTGGATGACTCTGCTTCTAGAATGTTTTTGTTTTATGTCATCCTTTGGTCTTTCTTTCTCTTTTGTCACAATTTATCTTTTGGCCATTTCTGCTTGTTTGCCCTTAGAATCCCATCTTTGAGTTCTGCCTCAAATCAAACAGTTTTTCAAATGGGTTTTGCAGGTCTGTACACATAGAAAACAAGTAACTCCTCCATGAGATCTTAATGTTGCACAAGGAAAACTCAAACGTACTGCATTTGAACCAGCTGATTGGATTGATTTGAAGTTCTTGACTTGAAAACATCATGTTACTCATTGTTTGCACCTCTCCAACAAGAATATTTGAGTTACAACCTCTTATTGTGAGTAAACCTTATCTCATTTTTACAAGAAAAGGATGCCTTTGAGAAAAAGAATCTTTAATTTATGCCTACAGTGGATACTGAGTTTACTTTTTGTGAAGCTATTGATCTTGCTATACTTTATCCAGAACCTAAAAACAAGTGAGAAAGAGTATTGCATGCTCTGCATGTCCACAGTCAGTTCAGATACTACTTGGACAGAAAAAAAATCCTTCAGGCTATTTATTTTCTAAGAAAGTAAGAAACATTGACAACCTGTGTCAAAACAGCTGATTTCAAAATTGCTGCTTTATGTTATACCTTTCTATTATTGTTAGCATAGCAAGTCACTTCCAGGCAGGGTCAAGGCACTTTCTACCAAGACTTTGACGTTTTCTGTGATTTTCTGGATACTAGAAGGCTCTAGAATTATTCTACAGTCAGCAACTTGGTCCTTTGTACAAACTTTTTCAAAACATCACAAACTGGATTCCTTCTCCAGGACCAGAACAGTTTTTTTTCTAGACATTTTCTCAAGGGCTCCTGGATTCTCAGTCTTCTTCCATCTCCCTGTCTTTCTAAGGTCTGGTTGTCTATCCATGCAGCTTAGCCTACTGCAATAGTGCTCAAATGATCTAATGGTGAACATAGCACAGTTGTGCAAGTGAACATAACATAGCAGTATAATTAGAAATAGATTATTGATGCAGCAGCCACTCCCTCCCTCCCTCCATCCCCTCCCCTTTTTAAGTGATGTGTTTGCCCAGGTGTGGACATTTTCAATTTTTCCCTAGCATATGCCTTACTTTCATGGCTTTAACCTCCCTTATTACTTCATCAAGAAAGCTCTGAAGGATTTGGCATCTAAACCACTGACATTATGTAGCTCTCTTTGAGCCCATCCATGGTTAGGCACATGAAGTATACTATCTTACCGCATCAAACCTGAGTTATGCTGTATAATGGATAAGGGATAATGCAAAGGACGGCAGGCTGCTGGGTTGAATTAGGGTGAAACTTAGTTTCTAGAAGTGCTGACATCATTCTTTCCTTTACCAGAGTTGTGACTTGTGTGTTCAGCAAAAAATCCTCAACTCAAGTCGAGAAAACTATATTTGAAGAACAAAAGACAAAAAAAAGTCAGTTAAAGACAACAGGATAGAGATTTGCTAAACTGCTTGAGCCCGAATTACCTGCAAGTAACTATTAAAGCTCTGCAGTAAGGAGGTCCTTGCTGCAGTTCAGAAGAAACATTGACAGACATTTTCGCAGCTGCTGAAATGATTTGCAGTTTCAGAGCTTTCACTGCTTTTTGTTCAGGGATAGATGGACAGAAAATCAGTACCTACAGTAAAGCACAGATTATACCCTCTTTCTGCTTGCATAGGGGCAGCTTCTTCTCTCATACTACCCTTGCTATGGCTTTCATTTTACATATCTTAGTGAACTCACAACTGGAACATGATTCACAGGTCTAATATTACTGACAAATTAAGATTAAACTGGCAGTATACGTACAATGTACGAGTATCTTAATGGTGAAAAGAAGGAAGAGGTGAGATTATATGGAAAGTCACCAAGAGCACAGCTGACACATACTAGAGGAGAAAAGAGAAAGAAACAATCATCAATTTTTAAGAAGTGTTTTAAAGTATTTAAGAGCAATGCCCAACAGTATATATCAACTGGACACAAGCTGATTTAAGTATACTTTTCTCTGCTTATTTAATTTTTGAGTCAGTAAATATTTGGTTGTGGTGTTAATCTTGGTGGCTTTGGAATTGCCCGCCTGCTGTAAATCTGTTTTTGCACACTCCTCCTGGACCCATCTCATTTGCTCACTCAGCTGAGTAAAGTGAGATCATATTTTGATTTCAGATACTCCTACCAGTCCCATATCCTCTGCTGGAGAGGGGAGCACTTGGGAAGGACATTCTCCTATAGTATCTTAATCTGTTCTGTTTCCTCCCTCTACAAAAAAAAAAAAAAAAAATTCCACTTCATCTGCTTTACTGTATTTGTGTTTCTTCCTACTTTGTTACCTTATTTTGCTTTTGCCTCTTCTTAAATGTACTTGGGCTTCAAACAGTTGTTTTACATTAAGAAGGCTTGTGGTCTGCACTGTTGTGGCAGGACAGGTAGCGTACATCCTTCTAAGTTGGGGACTGCTGATTGAAGGCTCAGTGTCTGTTATTCTAAAAATGTATTAGTTCTGGGTTAAGCACTTGGGCTTCAGGCCAGTTATTTTACATTAAGAGGGTTTGTGGTCTGCACTCTTGTGGGAGGAGAGGCTAGAATCTGCCCTTCTGAGTTGGGAATTTCTGGTTAAAGGCTTATTGCGCATGCTTACTTGAACTGTTTCTTTATTAAATCAGTACGCCTTGTTTGCAGTAGCATAGACTAGATTCAGGCCTGCTGGATCTAGCTTTCTTTGTATAACTGGTGCACTGATCCAGGACGTCTTTTTTGGGAAGGTTTCTCTCTACCCTAGTGGCAGGAGTCTGCAGTTAGAACTTGTCTGATTGAAGGCTGCTGGAACAGGGCTCAGTTTTGAGCTTTTTAACTGGTTAATTGGGTAAAGTGTTGTTTTTATTGCATCTGCTCTATTTTCTGAAAAAAAAAAATATATAAATAGATATGCTTATTTCCCACCTTTCTGAACTAGTATAGTCCAGTTTTCAGGTCACTGTGGAATCCAGGGCTGTGTTACAAGTTTCTGTGTTGCCCATACCTTACTTGGATAGAAGGAAGTTTCATTGTTCACCTGTGAGAGAGAGGGGAGCTTTGAGCAGCCTATCTGTCCCTGGAGTAATGGCTTCAGCCCAGAAGTTAGTAGCTTATTGACCATTTTGGGCTAATTTCTATCTCTTTCACTTCCCTGCTATAAGAACCGCATTTGCAAAGTTTTTGCACTTGCATTCCGCTCAGCAAGTGCCTTCCAGGTGCTCTGCAGAGTCTACAGCAGCAGAGAGACAAAAGAGAGACTTTGGAGTGATTAAGTATCACTTTTCTGCTTTTCTTGCTTTCTTAACTAATTCTGCCAAAAACACCAGTTTTTTAGTATTTCTGTGAATTATAAAGTTTGTTATTGCTAGATATTGTACTTATTTGCTGCCTGCACTTGAATTAAGTCATTTTTGTGATTAAATAATCTGTTTAATTGTTGTAGGCTACACACTAAAGTGTGATAGCCTTTTCTGTGCATTTAAAGTATTGTTTTGATTGTATCTACTCTATTTTCTGAAAAAAAAAAAAAAAAAATATAGATATATATATATATATATATATATATATATATATATACTTGTTTATATATATATATACATATATATATATTTTGTATATTGATTGTATATATATATATATATATATATATATACTTGTTTCCCGCCTTTCTGATCTAGTATAGTCCAGTTTTCAGGTTATTGCTGAATCCAGGGCTGTGTTACAAGTTTTTGTGTTGCCCATACCTTACTTGGATAGAAGGAAGTTTCTCTGTTCACCTGTGAGAGAGGAGAGCTTTGAGCAGCCTATCTGTCCCTGGAGGAGTGGTTTCAGCCCAGAGGTTAGTAGTTTATTGGCCATTTTGTGCTAATTTTGATTGTATCTGCTCTATTTTCGGAAAAAATATATACTTGTTTCCCACCTTTCTGAACTAGTATAGTCCAGTTTTCAGGTTATTGCTGAATCCAGGACTGTGTTACAAGTTTCTGTGTTGCCCATACCTTACTTGGATAGAAGGAAGTTTCTCTGTTCACCTGTGAGAGAGGAGAGCTTTAAGCAGCCTATCTGTCCCTGGAGGAGTGGTTTCAGCCCAGAGGTTAGTAGTTTATTGGCCATTTTGGGCTAATTTTGATTGTATTTGCTCTCTTTTCTGAAAAAAAATACACTTGTTTCCCACCTTTCTGAACTAGTATAGTCCAGCTTTCAGGTTATTGCTGAATCCAGGGCTGTGTTACAAGTTTCTGTGCTGCCCATACCTTACTTGGATAGAAGGAAGTTTCTCTGTTCACCTGTGAGAGAGGGGAGCTTTGAGCAGCCTATCTGTCCCTGGAGGAGTGGTTTCAGCCCAGAAGTTAGTAGTTTATTGGCCATTTTGGGCTAATTTCTATCTCTCACTTCCCTGCTATAAAAAAATGCATTTGCACGGTCTTGCGCACCAGGCAGTGCCGGTTAGCTAGAGTTAAACTATTCTCAGCTCCATAAAGTCTACTCTTCAATTTTTCCCTTGGAACTAGACAAACCTTCAACTTTAGCACGAAAACCATTCACTTCACAGTCAAGCACTTGCTTAAAACTCATAGCAAGCACTAATTAACCGTAGCAGTAGGCCCCCTATACTGTCCAGAAGGGCAAGGCTCTCTATTCATCCCCACCAGCCAGTCAAAAAACAGCTTACTCTACCTATTCAGGCATGTCCAAAGGGCAGCTTCCGGTGTATTCTCCAGTTCAACTGGTGAATGTGGGCATTTTGAGGCAATGTTACAACTGCCTCATGTACACAGACAACCCTCTCCTCCTACCACCAAACACTAATATATGTGAGAGATGCAATTATACAGCCAAACTGGAGGCAAAGCTCTCTCAACCCAAGACTGGAACTGACAGTCAAGAGGAGAAGGGTAATACTTGCAACACACTACCAGTCTCACATAGACCTAATAAACCAACAATGGCAAATAACACACATGAATACATGAAAACATACTCAGAGGCTCTAAATAAAAATCTGCAAAAGCAACAGAGACCTCCAAAGCAGACATCCAAGCAACCTCCACACCCCATCACCAACCATGAAACACATACTTCACATAATCAGAGTGCCACGCAATCTCAGTGCTTAAAGCAAAATAACTTACCTAACAAACTAGTAATAGGTGACTCTATAGTCAGGTACACTGATGTCCCACTAACTAGGCTGGACAAGGAGAAGGTTACAGTTAGCTGCCTGTCGGGCGCCAGGATCTGCCACAAAACACAAGCACTCAGGTCTCTCCAGAACAAGTACAAATATGACTCTGTCATTGTCCATGTTGGTGTGAATGACCTCAGATGTACCTCCCTGGACTACATCAAAAGAGACATGGAAGAGCTCTCTGATCATGTAGCCAGGCCAGTATGACCCTGACCCTGAGTAGCTTCCTGCCCTCACCAAGAATGATGCCACAGTATAAAGAAAAAATTATCAATTTCAACAATTGACTATGTTTCTGGTGTCATTCAAAGGGGATCCAGTATCTGTCTGCCTGGGATGACATGCTCGACAAGCCATGTTGCTTCACAAGAGATGGCTTGCACCTGTCACCCATAGGCTTTCGAATACTGACCAAGGCTTTTGCCACCCCCATAGTGCCTTTTTTAGGCAAGACTCAAAAGACAATCTCACCACCATAAATAGCACAAGTAACCAAAAACTGAGGGTAATGCTACTCAATGCCAAAAGTCTAAACCTCAAAATGCACACACTCAAGGCACTCCTCAGTATGGAGAACATTGACATCTGTGCAGTAACAGAAACCTGGTTTAAGGCTCCTGAGAGCACCCCGGCACTACTAGGTTATAACTCATACCATACCTTTCAGCCACAGAACCAGAACCAATCCATATTAATCAAGGATACCCACACCTCCAGGTTAGTGATGCAGCACAATTCATCAGAGATCATTCATGTGCAACTAACAACGGGCAAAACTTCAATCCAAATTGTAGCTTGCTACAGATCACCCACCATGACCCAGGACCCCCATTCCGCATTTCTGGAGACACTGGGAAATATGAAGGTCCTACCAAACACCCTAATACTGGGTGATTTCAATTACCCAAACATAAACTGGGAGAACTACTCAAGTACTAACTCCCTTGCCAAACGCTTCCTAGAATTTATAAACTTGAATGCCCTGGATCAACTGGTCAACACCTCCACTAGAGGGAACAACATATTGGACCTCGTCATCACCAACATGGGCGACCGGTGTTCCACACTGGAGGTCAACCCCTCGCTGGTTAGATCAGACCATAGACTAATCACTCTGGATATACACATTCCACCCCCACCCACAGTCAAGGAAACCACCATGAAAAACGTTTCAAAAGTAAACTTCACATTACTTAAGACCGAGGTGGAAAGGTTCACAGCCCCCATGCTAGAGGACAATACTGTCCAAGCTGCTGAAATATTTACAAAGGCACTCTATGAGTATCTGCAGGAATGCATGGATCATGCTATCCCAAGTAAAACCAAGAGTCAATCCTCCAAGAAAAGGAAACCAGTCTGTTGGACCCCTGCCATGAACAAGCTATACAACAGAAGGAGGAAACTAGTACAGAAAAGAGTAAAATACCAAGAAGAAAAGAAATCCCTGATCAGTATCAGCAAGAAACTACGATTCCTCATTAAATCATCCAAGGCTAGTTTCGAAAGAAATATTGCCAATGACTCCAAAGATAACCACAAAGCATTCTTTAGCTATGTCAAGAACCTAAGTGGAAACTCTCAGATCTGCTCTGAGTTAGTGCAGAATAGCACAAAATACACTGAACCGACTGATATTGCCAACATTCTGGCAGACAGGTTTAGTACAAACTTCACCCCCCATATCCATACCCATATCCATACCAGAACAATGTAGGGCCCTGTCAATCACCAACACACATGTTAACACAGCCCTATCCAAAGCCAAAACCACAGCTTCAATGGGACCAGATGGTGCCACAGGCTGTGTCCTACAAGATTTCCAAAATGAACTAACCCCTCACCTAAACACACTGTTCAAACTTAGCCTCTCTACAGGCTATGTACCCACAGAGTGGCGCACAGCAACAGTTATTCCACTCCACAAAGGTGGAGCCACAGTGGACCCCTGGAACTATCGCCCTATAAGCCTGACTAGCCTGGTCTGCAAGGCTATGGACTGCATCATCATGGAACTCATTAACAGAGACATTGGGAGCCTCCATTCCTTGGACCCTACCCAGGTTGGCTTTGTTAAGGGCAGATCATGCCTCCTAAACCTGGTGGACTTCTTTGGGACAGTTACCAAGGCATTAGATGAGGGAAAGGAGGTCCACACAGCTTACCTAGACCTCACAAAGGTTTCTGACACCATTCCCCATTCTAGTATTATAGACAAGCTCACCAGCTTGAACATAAACCACTACATCATGAGATGGGTTACCAACTGGTTCATGGATAGAACCCACATGGTGAGAGTTGCAGGCTCTGCATCCGATTCTAAACCAGTTACAAGTGGCGTCCCCCAGGGCTCAGACCTAGGACCCCTCCTGTTCAGTATATACTTCTCAGAGGTACAGGCATGCATAGGACTATTGCTGACCAAGTTCGCAGATGACTGCAAACTAGGGGCCATAACTGATTCTCCAGCTGATACAGACACCCTCCAGAAGGGTCTCACTGAGACTGATACCTGGTGTCAAAATCATGGCATCAAGCTAAATGCTAAAAAGTGCATAGTCATCCCCTTTGAAAAAAATAAAGTACCTGTGAACTACCACATAAGTGGTAGTCCCCTAAATACAGAAAATGTAGTAAGGGATCTGGGGACCCAAGTAGATAGTAATCTCTCCTTTGATAATCATATTGCCAAGGTGGTTAGAAAATCCTTCTATGTGGCTCACCTAATCACAAAAGGGTTCACATCTAGAACAAAAGAGGTTATTGTGCCTCTCTACTCATCACTCATCAGACCCATCATAGAATACAACGCCCCATTTGGGATGTACCTTACAAGACACCTGCAACAGCTGGAAAGACCACAAAAGTACCTCACCAAGAGGATTACTGGCGTGAAACAGATGCCCTATGCAGCCAGACTCAAGAAACTCCAGCTGTACTCGGTTGCATACCACTTATCAGAGGTGATCTCTGGCTGACATACAAGGCCATGTCCAACCCAGAATTAATGGACATGCTGCACCTAAAAAAAAAAAAAATCCCGAAAAGCCACATGCTCTAGAGATATAAACCTCACCACAGTGATAAATAGGACATGCTGGAGGGATAGATTCCTGTCCCAGAGACTCCCCATGCTTTGGAATAGGATTCCAGTATACATCAGGCAGAGCCCCTCCCTAACACTCTTCAAGAGAAACCTTGCTGGGTGGATGGGAAACAGAAAATTTACCCTGGAGATCACTGCAGTGGTTCTGCTGGACAGTGACACAGGGAACTAATCTAAGGGGGTGGTGAAAGCCAGCACATTCTTGCTAGGCTTGTTAATGCCCTTTGGCAGATAGCCTAGTTCTTTCCTATAAACCTACGGATAATAGACTTTAGAATATATAACTTAACTAAAGAAAAGTAATAGGGATGAAGAAGGCATTTGGGGGGAAATAGTTAGATGTTGTTATACAAGTCCTATGTGCCGAGTTTTAACACACTCATTGGGCTGAAGTTTCTCACTGATACCCTTGTGTATTGATATTTAAAGGGCAGGAAAAGTAGTAGCCTGAGGGCAGGGACCAACTTTCAGGTTTTTATTCTTTGTTTATTCATGTATTTATTCACAGGGGATATACAGAAAATAACTGTACATACTCAGTGACCATAAGCCAGATCAGGATGAATATATTGTATTTTGCTAGTACAGGAGGGTTGTTTGCAAGGCCAAATAAGTTTCAAGGCACTGGGTAATAATGTTAGCAGGTGATGAAATTAATATTGAATGAATTAACTTGGGCAACCAGTTTGCTGACTGTAGGGGTCTTAACTGTTTCTACCAGGGGCAAATGATCTTGTACAAGATCAGCTGTTTTATACTCATTCATCAGTTCAAAGTGTAGAACGATGTGTGCAGCATATACATTTTTTTGTAAAATAAACTTGCAGATTTGTTGATCTTCATATCTGTAAATTCTGAATTATTTTACCTGAAATCACTAAAGGTTCTGTCATCAGGATTGTTAAGTTATATGTTTGTAGTATAAATCTTTATGAGGTGATTACATTTCAGATTTTACCTTTTATTGTTAAGCATGTTCTGGTGAATGCTAGCTTATTTATGTGAAGAGGTACATTACTAGCTTGAAGTTTTGTAATATCTACACTTAAGATTGTCAGTGTGGAGTCTTTCGCTGTCTGTAATGCACCCCCTCACTTGGGAAACAGCCTTTGCTTTTAAAATGTACTATTTCAAAGCTACTATGCACAGATTACATGAAGAAGGTATTTAGATGGAAACAGCAGGCCACTAGCAAGTTATAATCAGGTGAAATGGCAGTTTGTTTACCTGTTTTTGCTGAAACTGCAAATCTAGTAAAAAGATATATTTTGGAGCTATAAATGTTCACTATCTAACACATCAAATCTTACTATATCTCATATACACTTATTATGTTTTCCTAAAGGCCAGAGACTGTGACCTCATGATCTGCTAAAAAAACAAGGTGACAGTTTTAAAGCAGCTAGCTGGGTGAAGTTGAATGCAGCACTATAAACTGTGCCAAATAATAAGACACTATCATCACTCAAAAGAAACTGAACTGCAAAATAGGAAAACAGCATTGCAAGACACAGGCATCTGAGGACAGATATCCTTCCCAGATTTCTGCCAGTATCTTATCACTTTTGGGGTGCTGTCCAAGATTTCCAGTTGTTCGCAAACAGCTGGTGTTCTTGTTGGTGGACAAGCAGATCTGTTCTTCTCTGCAGATACCTGACACCTGTGCTGACATTGCTAATTCAAAAAGATGGAGAAAGCTGACTGCATGTGGATTAGATGGTCACAACAGGAAAGTAGGTTTCCTGCAGTTTATTGATAGAATTGTGTTGCTTTTTTGGTTTTTTTTCTGTTCTTTTAGTCACTTGTTTGCTTATTTTTTTATTCATTCACTGTTTGATTTTGTAGTCTGAAGTAAGACACAGAACTTTATAGAATGGAAGATTAATAAATATTCCATTTGAGTTACACGAGTCAGGAATCCTAACTGATTAATTTTATTAATTAATTATATGTTTGTTAATTGGGTGTGTGGCGAGATACAAGACCCTTTTCAGACTGTACTCAGGCCATTAGTTAAAAACATACATTACAACAAGAGGACAGAATTACAAATAAAGTGGACCCACATATATGTAACATGACATAAGCAGTTCACAAAAGGAAAATAAAATAGCATCACAGTATACATAGATCCTGAACAGATATGTTTACATAGAATTATCTATACAAACTAATTCTAGATATACATATAACAAAAAATATAGCAAAGTGTAAATAAATAAATAAATAAATAAATAAGGCAAATGTTGTCACCTAGAGAAATCTGTACCAAGTATCACTTGTTTAGAATGTTGTTATAATTGTTTCTCAGTCTGAGGATTCATTCATGTTAAAGAACTGTTGTGAAGTAAGACCTTCTGTTAGAGGATATGCAAAGGTAAGCCTGAAACTCTAAAACAAGAGAATCTAGACTCATTACATAAATGCTCTTTACAGCCTTTTTTCAAGCCTTGTGGACTCTGTATAGCAGTTTGCTTATTAGGTAGAGAGTTCATGGTAGCAGGGGCTAGCTTTATGAAATATTGTTTTCTCAAAGTGCCTGAGAATAAGACTGGTATATTTAGGTTGAGTCTGTCATAGCTATATAAAAAGTAATAATACATTTCATGTAGTTGCAGTTCATTAGTAAGAGATGGACAGTATCTTTCTTCCAACGGTTGGAGGGATAGTGAATTCATCAGACAGGAGGCTCTGGCTGTACTAGAAGGCATTTAGCCTTCAAGAAGTTTAGGCAGCGATGCTTGCTATTTTTCTATAACTAGTGATTTATTATAATCTCCTGTTTTGTACTATTTGTAACAAATAAGAGTTGTGTGCTGACATGGCAGTTCTAACTGTTAGAGCATACTCCAGTCTGGGGATGAGAACATTTATGGTGAATGCACATTGAGTGTCAGTGGTGAGAAGATGAGAGACACTAAGGGCAGCTTTTTATCTAGGCTCTAATTTTTCTGTAGTTATGCATTTGATATGATAATGGAATGAAGGGGTTCCACACATGAAAACCCCTAAATGCCTTTGTGCTTTAACATTAGGTGAACTCATGTTATTGGAGACAAACGTATACAACAAAAATGAAAATATTATTGCTCTTTAATGTATTCACTCATTGCAAAGATGCAGATACATTTATTTATTTAACATTTGTTTACTGGGAAAGTCTGACTTGGAACAAAGCCAATTTTCAGCAGAGGCCCAGGGAGAAATGCTCCAAACGCAGGTTTTTGTACGTGGGAGGAAACTGGAGCACCTGGAGAAAACCCACACGAATGCAGGTAGGACATGCAGACTCCACATGGAAGGCACCCCAGCTGAGAATCAAACTGGAAAACCTCTTGCTGTGAGGTGACAATGCTACTGCTGCACCACTGCGTCGTCCACTTGCTAGTCTTTTTCCTTTTTGGGCAGGGATACTTTGCAAGTGTTTACATCTGATTAAACTGTAATAGCAGGTGGTTCCAAAATATAACTTACCTATGTAATGCAGGTGGCTGAAGCCTTCAGGGATACATACACTGTTAACATAATAGCCCTATAGGCTAACATAACTTAGAAGATTTTAAAGTGCCAGAGATCTAATTGCTGAGGATGACATATGATACTTCTAAGTCCCTCATGCTGTATGTTTATTGAAACCATGGCATGCCTTTTGAAAATATGTAATTTGCATTCTTCGTTCTCATCACAGTAAAATGTCATAAAGTCAGGGAATGTAAAATTCAGTACCACAAACAGTGTCTCATAAATCGTGGTTGCAATTAGATCTACAAAAAAGAAAAGAATGTACAAAATGATTTTTATTTTCAGAATGTAACTCCACTTTGTTGTATCATTATATACCTTATCAGCTGAATTTGGCTTTTGGGGGATTACTGGACAACGTGTTTCCTTAAAAATATTTCCTAGCTTTCTTTATCAGGTGGACATAGTTTACATGAAAACATTCATTTTTAACTTTGTTTCCTTCTGTCTTTGTCCAAGAAATTCCAGCAATGAGCATGATGCTTGACAACCGCGACAGATAACCTTTGGTGTCAGCATGCCATATACTTTTTGCCTTTGTCTGCTGTTATAGCCGTAGCCCTAAGAAATAAAGACAGAAAGTTATAAATAGGCTGTCTGATGCCCTAGGCAATCGACATTTTAGCATCACCCCCAGGTCTGAATTGTAGACTGGAGAAAAAAAAAACATCTTCAAAGAAAGCAGTGAACCCAAAATTAGTTCTTATCAAGTGCAGGAAAAATATTTGCATTAAGTTGAAGATAAACAGAGGCCCCACATCAAAAAGGAAAACAAGTTCAGCAGCTTCTCAGACTTCAGCAACACTCAAAAATCATAAAATAAGTTCTATTTATTGTATGAACGGTTGTGCGTAGCTTCTTGCTACAAGTAAACAAAGAACTATTCTAAAACTGTAGCTTGCCACTGGTAAACAAATAACTATTCTAAAACTGTAGCAGGAAGATTTGTTAAAGTATGGCAAGGAACGTCTTGTTAAAGTTATTAACACCAACACGATGGATGTCCTTGTCATTTAAGCAACTGCTTCAACAATCATAGCAGCTTAAATACTTTTCTATAACAGTAACACAGCTATGTCGGCCTAACAAGAGGCAAATGGCACTAAGAAAGGAATCGGTTGCAGTGTCATGGGCATCCACCTTCTTCACCATTCCTTTGCTATGATACTAATACCACTGTTTATACACGACATGCCCAGGCCCTAGAACAACCATGCTTTTTGCTTATTCACACATCTCAGTCCAGCAATCTGACTGCAACCCAGCCTCCAACAAATAAAACCCATGCAGATACAAAGAAGACACACAAATTCTACACAGGATCAACGGATCCTGGAAACTATCACCCCATAAGCCTGACTAGCTTGGTCTGCAAAGCTATGGAAAGGATCATCATGGACCTCATAAATAAAGGTAAATAAAGGTATTGGGTACCTACAGACACTGGATCCTACCCAGTTCGGCTTTGTTAAGGGCAGATCCTGCCTCTTAAACCTGGTTGATTTCTTTGAAACAGTCACCAAGGCCATTGACGAGGGGAAGGTGGTCCACACAGCCTACCTGGACCTCGCAAAAGCCTTCGATACAATACCCCAGATAAGCTCAACAGCTTAAATATAAACCCCTATGTCACTAGATGGATTGCAAACTGGCTCAAGGACAGAACCCATATGGTTAGAATTGCTGGAGCCATGTCAGACTCCAAACCAGTTACAAGTGGTGTCCCACAAGGCTCAGTCCTTGGACCTCTCTTGTTCGGTATATATTTCTCGGAGGTACAGGCCAACACGGAAGGACTGTGGCTGACCAAGTTCACAGATGACTGCAAACTGGGTGCCATAATCGACTCTCCAGCCAACACAAGCATCCTCCAAAAGGGCCTCATAGAAACAGACAACTGGTGCCAGAGCCATGGCTCAAGCTAAATGCCAAAAAGTGTATAGTCATCCCCTTTGGCAAAACAAAGTGCCCACAAATTACCACATAGGTGGTAATCCATTAAGTACAGAAGAAGTAATTAGGGACCTGGGGACCCAAGTTGATAGCAATCTCTCATTTGACAACCACGTGGCCAAAGTGGTTAGAAAAACATTTTATATAGCCCACCTAATCATGAAGGGATTCACATCTAGATCAGGGGAGGTCATCATGCCTCTTTACTCATCCCTCATCAGGCCCATAATTGAGTACAATGCCCCTTTTGGGATGTACCTTACCAGACACCTGCAGCAACTGGAAAGACCCCAAAAGTACCTCACCAAGAGGATCAAAGGGCTCAAACAGATGCCATATGCTGCCCGGTTAAAGAAACTCCAGCGCTACTCAGTGGCATACTGCCTGTTCAGAGGCGATCTGTGCCTGACGTATAAAGCCATGTCCAACCCGGAATTAATGGACATGCTGCACCTCAGAAAATCAAATCCCATCGAGCTCACGCTCGAGAGACTTGAACCTCAGCACTGAAATAAATAGGACATGCTGGAGGGACAGATTCATAACCCAGAGGCTCCCTTCACTCTGGAATAAAATCCCAGTCCAGGTTAGGCAGAGTCCCTCATTGACTCTCTTCAAGAGGAATCTTGATGAGTGGATGGGAGTTCGTAGGTTTACCCCGGGTATCACTTCTGTGTCACTGTTAGACAGAGGCACAGTATACTAACCTCGAAAAAGGGCATAGCAAAATAAATTTAAAATGGGTGGCGAAAGCCAAACACATTCTGGCTAGGCTTATAAATGCCCTAGGGCAGATAGCCTAGTATGAACCTATGAACCTATGAACAGAATGGCCTCAGTCCAGAACCTAGCAGAACAACCAGGCACTGTAATGCAGTAATGCTATATCACACTGAGTTATAATTATAAATAACTCCAGTAAGTTATTTTTCTTGTCTGTCACTAAAGAATATATCAAGACAAATGAAAAATAGATGTATTTTTGTTTAGAAAAGACATGATGACTGCCAATGAGGTTACAGTAGTTCAGAATGTAGTAAGCAAAGATGTGGAACCTATGGAAGAAAGGATAACAGAAGAGGAAGTGACAGAGCCATTGGAAGTTGATCACTGGGGAAAAAGAACCTAAGGAAGACCAGCTTATTTACTCTGTCTTGAACCTTTTGAAGTGGTCTTTCAGGGGAAGAAATATAAACAAAAAAGTGTAGGTGGAGTAGTAGGTTTAAAACTTAAATGAATGGAATATGAAGCAGGGTCATCGAAGTCAGAAGTCAGTATAGCATAGAGTCAATGAGATGAGAAGCCACAAAGTTAAGTTGTAGACAAAAGTGAATCTTTGATAATGTTAAGAAAAATGGGAAAATGATATACGGTATAGAAAGTGTTGGAATGGTTTCTAATACTTAACTCATTCCTTTCAGCTGAGCTCAGAAGGTTGTTCTATCTTCCCGTGGTTACATCCTGATCCAGTTAGAAAAAATCAAGTTATATATCTACATTTCAAACAAATATTTGCTTCTTAAAGTACAGTAAGTATTATTAAAGAAGTAAAAACAGCAGATGATTTAGCACAAATAAATATGTGCACTGATCAGAATCAATACAATCTAGGTCTTAAAATGGTTTTGTAATTTACAAAATGCATTATAAATATTAGTTTTTATGGTATGTAAACCATGTACAGCAGCTCTGTAAACACTTAAGCAGAAAATGTGCTGTCAGTAGCATTTTGTTCAACCAGGTGTGAGTTATATAAAAATCTGCAGTTCTGTCTCTGTTGCATCATAGAAACATTTTGGGAAATATGACAATAATGGCAAATATAAATAAATAGCATCTGAACAACATACAATGTCATTTTAGTTGCACTTGGCACAGGTCAAGTATTAATGCAAGGGTGCTGTGCATCATGTAAGCTTTAAATTAAGTCTTTTCAGTAGCTTCTATAGAGCATAGTTTTGAATTATTAATGTAAATCTGAACAAGCAATATTAGATGCCTAAAGGCATCAATAGGATAATCCTACAGAAACCATTGGGGATGACAGTATAGTTTAATGAGTTAAACGCATTCACAGTTTTCGAAGTAGAGAGAGGTTGAAAATGTTGCTTGAAATAAAGGTAAAAGCAAATAAGTATGATCTATTAATAATTCGAAATATGTTGCGGACATGAAAAGAAAGATAAACAACAGTATGAAAACATGGACATTACAAAATGCACATTTTTATTTATTTATTTTACATTTGTTTACCAGGAGTGTCTGTCAGCACAAAAGAATGAAAGGTTAGGGACAGCAATTATAATCAAAAAATAGCAGGCATTTAAAAAAAACATGGCATGGTGAAGGAAGGAGTAAGACTCCTAGAATCCATGAGTTGAAAGTTTGACATTAGGAAACAAAATAATTATTTTTGACAGAGAGAAGACTATTTCAAGATGAATGAGGTATTAGTTCTTCCTCTCAGGTCAGTTGCTTCAGAGGCAGAATTGTCTTTATCATGGATATGGCTATTACCAACATTCACTTAGCTGCAATAGCATCAGTTAGTGATGTTTGTTCTTCTGTTGCCATCATAACACAACATGAATGAACTTCAAACACAAAAAAAAACTCTTAACCCAAATCTTGGATAGAGCATTCTGCCCAAATTTCAGGCAGTGAAATATAACCTGTGAAATTGTGCTATTATAAAAATTGTGTGTCAAAGATACTTGTCCAGTGTGGCATCTGAATGAAACAGTAGAGACATTTTGTCCATAATATATCTATATGTATATCCGTGTATCTATCTACATATCTATCTGTATTCTGTATGTCCCAAAACACTGCTCAGTATTATCAGGGCCCTCCATGATGGCATGAAGGGGGCCATCATGTACAATGGATCCACATCCTAACCTTTTGAGATTCTCAGTGTAGGGAAGCAGGAGTTTGTCCTGGCTCCAGCATTGTTTGGTATCTTCTATTCAGTTATTTTGAAATTTGCTTTCAGAACTGCTGCAGAGGGTATCTTTCTCTGAATCAAATGGATGACAATATCTTTAAACAGTCGGGGCTTTGATTGAGGACCAGTGTGCTTAGGAAGTGTCTAAGGGAGTTCCTGTTTGCTAATGTCATGCTCACACTCAGCAGGAAATTCAGTCAGTCATGACTTGCTTTGTGGACACATGCATGGAATTTAGCCTCACAATCAGCTTAAAGAAGACCCCGAGTGATGGGCCAAAATATGGGAAACAAACCATATATCATAGTGAGTGACTACAATCTTGAGGTCGTCTATGAGTTCATGTACTAGGCTCAACGATCTCAGAAACCTGCCACTTGACAGCAAGAACAAAAGGTGCATTGAAAAAGCTACCCCAACATTTTCGAGGCTGATGAAGGGAGTAGGGGTTAATAATAATAAGCTGACTGTGCACACCAAAGTGCATGTTTGAAAACCCTCGGTTTTCAACACACTATTGTATGCCAGTGAAACATGGAGTTTTTGCTCAAAACAGGAGCAGTGGTTCAATGTATCCCATAGGTGCTGCCTCAAGTGCATACTCAGTATCTAATGGTAGGACAAGATCCTCAGTTGTGCAGTGCATGAGAGAGTGGGCTCTATCTTCACCATCTTGATACAGAGGTGTATGTGCTGGTTGGGTCATGCCTTACACCTGATGGATGGCCAAATACTGAAAAAACTTCTCTTTGGATAGCTCAAGTCTGAAAAGAGTCCAAAAGAGTGACTCAAATTGCATCACAAAGTGATGTGATAGCATGACCTGAGCACTCTCTCCATCAGCATAAACATCTAATATTTTCTTGTCTCAGAAATGTATGCCTGGAAACAAGGGGCGAAGGAAGCTCTCACTATGTACAAAACTACCTTGGCAAAGGGAGAGAAGCACAAGAGAGCCATCAGGAAGATCTGTACCCATGATACTAGACTGACATTTGCCTATTGCTGCTGAGAATGCAGAAGGGACTGCCACTCCTGGATTGGTTTGCACAGCAGCCAAAGAAAATGCTACTTGAATTAGTCCAACAAGGGTGTAAAGCCCTGATCCCTTCGGATCAAAGGATGCCTACTACATATCTATATCTATAGCTATATCTATATCTATACAGATATAAATATATGGACATATGTGTCTCTGACACAAGGTAAAATTTCCACAAGATTGACTGTGAAAAGACTGAGCAGGAATACCAAAAACCCATAAGTTTGAAAAGCATGGAAAGTCATTGTGCACGACTGCAGTACAGTGGATGTGATGAAAGGTGATACTGCCAGCCTAGCTAGCTGGAATTTTGTAAATAATTATAGGTCACTTGTGAATATCAACATGATTTATATAAGCTGAAAATCTTCCCAAGCAAACACAAACGAACCCCAAAGCGAGGTAAATATCAAAACAGAAAAAATACCCAAAGTAGAATATAACTGGAATAAATCTGACAAGTCCACCAATGTATAAAATCCACAGTTTCAATGAATAATAGTGAGTGCTTTATAAACTGTGGATTTTATATGTTGGTGGACTTTTCAACTTCATTCCAGTTACCTTCTACTCTGAGTATTTTTTCTATTATGATTTATATAAGATGTTTTTGTTACAAATGTATTAGAGCTGTATGACATATAAGATTGTTTGTACAGACTTGTGCTGAAGAGGTATTTTACAAACTGCTGTTTAAAATGTATCCACAGTGTACCCTAATGGAATAGAACAGAAATGTACATGCACTATTATAACTGTTTAAATGTATATTTTAACAGTGGAAACTGGAATACAGGAGGTTAACTTCAGAAAAATAGCTGAAATTAAATTACTTTATGGCTATGCAAAAAAAAGATGTAATGTTTCAGTTTCAATGCAGCAACAGACACAATGTCTATACTAGGGAGCTTTCTGTATTGTCTGTAAGGTGAAATAATTACTAGTTTTGAAATGCGAAGGGATGCAGTTGTTTTATGACCATTTGTCTAAGATCTGAGGTCTGTATATTTTCACAGGTGGATACTAAATGTTACCAGCTGCCATCAGTTTTTATTTTGAGCCTGGAAACTAGAATTCAGATGACAAGCAATGGTGTCATTCTGCAAGCTAGCCCAGCAGTATTATTTGAGATATTACTCTGAGATAATCAGCCCTGAGCCCTTTCTTATTTGCAGTGGTGATGGAGAGGTTGACAGATGAAATTAGACAGGAGGCCACATTGACTATGATGTTTGCAGATGACATTGTGATATGTAGTGAGAGTAGGGACCAGGTTGAGAAGACCCTGGAGAGGTGGAGATATGCTTTAGAGAGGAGAGGAATGAAGGTCAGCAGGGCTAAAACAGAATATATGTGTGTAAATGAGAGGGAGGGTAGAGGAATTGTGAGGATGCAGGGAGTAGAGTTGGTAAAGATGGATGAGTTTAAGTACTTGGGATCAACAGTTCAGAGTAATGTTGAGTGTGGAAGAGAGGTGAAGAAGAGAGTACAGGCAGGGTGGAATGGGTGGAGAAGAGTGTCAGGAGTGATTTGTGACAGGCGGGTACCAATAAGAGTGAAAGGGAAGGTCTACAAGAGATTAGTGAGACCAGCTATGTTATATGGGTTGGAGACGGTAGCATTGTCAGAAAGGCAGGAGTTAGAGCTGGATGTGGCAGAGTTAAAGATGTTAAGATTTGCACTGGGTGTGACTAGGATGGACAGGATTAGGAATCAGCATATTAGAGGGTCAGCTCAGGTTGGACAGTTTGGAGACAAAGCAAGAGAGGTGAGATTGCATTGGTTTGGACATGTGCTGAGGAGGGATGCTGGGTATATTGGGAAAAGAATGCTAAGGATGGAGCTGCCAGGTAACAGGAAAAGAGGAAGACCTAAGATGAGATTTATGGATGTGGTGAGAGAGGACATGCAGGCGGTTGGTGTGAAAGAGCATGATGCAGAGGACAGGAAGAAATGGAAACAGATGATCCACTGTGGCGACCCCTAATGGGAACAACCAAAAGAATGATGATGAATCTGAGATGTCTCTGAGAAAGATAGAGAGAGAGAGAGAGACAGCATTCTGTATTCGGTCCTGGATCTGACAAGATGACCCATTCACTACACATTTGCCTTGCTCTTAAGTAAGTTAACTAGGATATAGCAATTCTCTTAGATATAGTCAGGAATATATCCACACTTAGTTTAGATATTTTTTTATTTATTTGAGACTGTCTTGCAATGATGTTTTAAATATTTCCTGTGATTTTGAACTCTGCTATCACTGTAATTATGTATTGAGTATTTTCTTGTTCTTTCATTGTTTATTATTAAATATATTTAAACATTTAATTCTGCCTAATGTGTGTAAAGATATTTAAGTTCTAAGAGTACTTGCATATTTATTATGTGTAATACAATTCTGTGCAATACTCCTAATAGCCTTGCTCTTGTTCAAACTACCATTTGTATTGATAGTAACATTACACAGTAAGATTGGACACCCTTTGTTAAGGGCCTTAAAGTAGCTGATAAGGAGTGACTGGTGGCAGTAATAACTACCTTATAGTCTGGCAAAAGGGGGCATAGCTAGTAAACCTGTGCCAGCCGTGTGTGTGTGTGTGTGTGTGTGTGTGTGTGTGTGTGTGTGTGTGTGTGTGTGTGTGTGTGTGTGTGTGCGTGCATGTGTGTGTGTATAAATCAAACCTCAAGAGTGTGTGTGTGTCAGCTACTTGGGAAGGGGCACAAAGCAGTGGCTAGACAGAGAGAGTGCTGCAGGTCTTGGTTTGGTCACTCAGCTGAGATCTCAACTCTATAGTTGTGCCACTGGGCAGTCTTATTGGGAATCTAAAGAAAGGAGGGAGGAACCATCCCTGGACTGACTGCAGCCTTTGTGTGCTCTTAAGGGAAATTGCACTTGAGGCAGAGAGCTGCATCTGGTAATACTGTGTGTGTACCTGCCATCCTCCCAGTGTATGTCCCCCACAGTTGCCAGTGGTGAGGATCAAGGCTCCTTGACTACCGGTCCAGTGGTGGGGCATCACAGTGGGGATGAGGGCTTTTCTTCCTTTAACCACTGTAGTGCAATCACGGAGTTTGCATATATAGTTTACAGGGGGTATGGTGGAACAATCTCCCATTTAGGGAATCTGGCAATGCTTGCCCCTTTGCAAAAAAGCAGCTGTTGGGTCTGTGCTTAATTTTACGAGATTCCAGTTTTTATTATTCCGGTTCAGTCTTGTGGAAATTTGACTTTGTGACGGATCCACATATAGATAGATAGATAGATAGATAGATAGATAGATAGATAGATAGATAGATAAGACAGTGTGCGTGTGTGTGTGCATGTGTGTGTGTGTGTGTGTGTGTGTGTGTGTGTGTGTGTGTGTGTGTGTGTGTGTGTGTGTGGGTGTGTGTGTGTGTGTGTGTGTGTGGGTGTGTGTGTGTGTGTGTGTGTGTGTGTGGGTGTGTGTGTGTGCATGTGTATATATGTATTTACATGTGTATACAGAGGATATAAAAAGTGTACACACTTCTGTTAAAATGCCAGGTTTTTGTGATATAGAAAAATAAGACCACAGTAAATCATTTCAAAACTTTTCCCACCTTTAATGTGAACTATAACCTGTACAATTCAATTGAAAAACAAATAAATCTGTTAGGGGAAAAATATAAAAAATAAAAAAAAACATACAATAAGCTGGTTGCATAAGTGTGCACATCCTTAAAGTAATAATTTGATGAAGCACCTTTTGATTTAACTGCAGCATTCAGTCTTCTTCTGTACACACCTGCCATCAATTAAAGAGACTCTTATTAACCCAAATAACGTTCAGCTGTCCTAGTAGGATTTTCCTTACATTTACTCACTTACCTGCTACAGCAAAAGCCACGGTTCTCAGAAAGCTTACAAAGCATCAAAGGGATCTCATTGTTTAAAGGTATTAGTCAGGAGAAGGGTACAAAACAATTTTCACAGCATTGGATATACCATGGAACACAGTCAAGACAGTCAGCAAAAGGTGGAGAAAATGTGGGACAACAGTGAGGTTGCAAAGAACTGGACATACCTCCAAAATTGATAAAAAGACAAGATGAAAACTGGTCAGGGAGGCTGCCAAGAGGACTACAGCAACACTGAAGGAGCTACAGGAATTTCTGGCAAGTACTGGTTGTGTACTACATGTGACAACAATCTCCCATATTCTCCATATGTTTGGACTATGGGATAGGGTTGCAAGACGAAAGCCTTTTTCTTACACAGAAAAACATCCAGGCTCAGCTAAAATTTGCAGAACAATACAGCCAGTCCCCCAAAAGCATGTGGGAAAATGTGTTATGGTCTGATGAGACCAAGGTTGAACTTTTTTGCCACAATTCCAAAAGGTACGTTTGGGGCAAAAACAAAACTTTGCATCACCAAAAGAACACCATCCCCACAGTGAAGCATAGTGGTGGCAATATCATGCTTTGCAGTTGCTTTTCTTCAACTGGAACTGGAGCTTTAGTCAAGATGGAGGGAATTATGAACAGTTCCAAATACCAGTCACTTTTGGCACACAAAGGTGTCTACTAGAAAGGTGAAGATGAAAAGGTATTTCACCTTTCAACATGACAGTGACCCCAAGCATAGGTTCATAGGTTCATAGGTTGGTACGGGGCTATCTGCCCGAAGGCATATATTAGGCCAGCCACATTGTGTGGTATTCACCGCCCCTTTAGTAGTTCCCTAGATCCTTGTACTAGCGGCTAGTACCCTTGGCCCCTATCTAGTAGTGCTGTTGGTGTGATCCCTGGTGTAAACTTTCTGTTACCCATCCACTCATCAAGGTTCCTCTTAAAGAGTGATAGTCAGGGTCTCTGTCTTATGTAGATCAGGACCCTGTTCCATAGTAAGGGAAGTCTCTGTGAAGAGAATCTATCCCTCCAGCATGTTCTATTCATTGTTGTGTTGAGGTATATATCCCTAGAGCATGTAGCTCGAGTAGATTTGGTTTTGCTAAGATGGAGCATGTTCAACAATACTGGGTTGGACATGGCTCTGTACGTTAGACAGAGATCGCCTCTGAGAAAGTGGTATGCAACAGAGAACAGTCTTAGCTTTTTCAATCGTGCTGCATAGGGCAACTGTTTGAGGCCATTAATCCTCTTGGTTAGGTACCTCTGTGGTCTCTCCAGCTGCTGGAGATGTCTAGCCAGGTACATTCCAATTGGTGCATTGTACTCAATAATGGGTCTGATGAGGGAAGAGTAGAGGGGCACATTACATCCTTAGATCTTGATGCGGACCCTTTCATGATCAGATGGGTCACATAGAAGGATTTTCTAACCACTATGGCAACATGGTTATCAAGGGAAAGCTGACTATCTACTTGGGTCCCTAGATCCCTTATTTCTTCTTCAGATTTCAGGGGATTACCTCCTATGTTGTAGTTTGCGGGTACTCTGTTTTTTCCAAAGGGGATTATTACGCATTTTTTTGCATTTAGCTTGAGACCATGGCTTTGACACCATGCATCAGTCTCATTTAGGCCCTTCTGGAGGATCTCCATGTCAGCCGGATACTCTATTATAGCACCCAGTTTGCAGTCGTCCACAAACTTAGTCAGCCACAGCCCTTCCGTGCTTGCCTGTACTTCTGAGAAGTATATGCCAAACAGGAGGGGCCCCAGGACAGAGCCCTGAGGCACACCACTCATTACTGGTCTGGATTAAGACGTAGATCCTGTTACTCTTACTTTATGGGATTTGTCTGAGAGCCAGTTTGTGATCCATCTTGTGACGTAAGGGTTTATGCCCAGGCTGGTGAGCTTATCAATAATACCTGAAGGGGGAATGGTGTCAAATGCTTTAGCAAGGTCAAGGTAAGCCATGTGTACCTCCTTTCCCTTATCTATAGCCTGAGTAACTGTCTCAAAGAAATCCACCAGGTTCAGGAGGCATGATCTGCCCTTGACGAAGCCGAACTGTGTGGTGTCCAGCGACTGGAGGTTCCCAATCTCTCCATTTATGAGTTCCATAATGATTCGCTCCATAGCCTTACAGATGAGACTGGTCAGGCTTATTGGTCGATAGTTCCCAGGGTCAGTTGTGGCCCCACCCTATATATGGGCACATATCCTGTGGAGAGGCTGAGACTGAACAGGGTATTAAGATGCGGGGTTAATTCCTTTTGGAGCTCGCGTATGACACAGCCTGGGACACCATCTGGTCCCACGGAGGCAGTGTTTTTAGCTTTAGATAGAGCCTTGTTTACCAACGTATCAGTAATAATTGGACTTACACAATCCCCTGGAATGGTAATAGGCCCTGTAGGTGGTGAGGGGGGGGGATCTGCACTGAACCTGTCAGACAAGATGTTGGCAATGTCAGAAGGGTCAGTGTATTTTGTTCCATTTTGTACTAGCTCAGAACAGACTTGAGCATTGCCATTTAGGTTTTTGACATAGCCATAGAAGGCCTTATGTTTATCCTTGGCATCCTTGGCAACTTTCTTTTCAAAATTAGCTTTAGTTGACTTGATGAGGGCCCTCAATTTCTTACTAATGCTGATCAGGGATGATTTTTCTACTTGAGATTTGGCATTTTTTTGTATAAGTCCTCCTTTTATTGTAAAGTTTGCTTGTGGCCGGGGTCCACCAGACTGGTTTCTTCTTTCTTGAGGAAGGAGTCTTGGTTTTATTTGGGATAGCATGGTCCATGCAATCCTGAAGATGCATATAGAGTGCCTTGGTGTACGATTCCGCATCCTGGATATCATTATCCTTCTGCAAGGGAATAGTGAAGCTTTCCACTTCGGATGCAAGTAGTTTGAAGTTTGCTTTGGAAAGGTTTTTGACTATGGTTTCTTTGACTGGGGGAGGTGGAAAGGTGAGGATGTTCAGGGTTATCAGTTTGTGGTCGGATCTGACCAAGGAGGGAGTGATAATGGAGTGATGCATCCAAATCAACAAAAGAATGGCTTCACCAGAAGAAAATTGACGTTTTGGCATGGCCCAGCTAGAGCCCAGACCTACATGCAATAGAAAATATGTGGGGTGACCTGTAGAGGGCTGTGCACAAGAGAAGCCTTCACAATCTGAGAGATTTGGAGGGCATTTGCAAGTATTGTCAAGTCAAGATGTGCTATGCTGATAGACTCCTACCCAAGCAGACTGAATGCTGTAATTAAATCAAAAGGTACTTCAACAAAGTATTAGTTTAAGGGTGTGCACACTTATGCAACCAGCTTATTGTACATTTTCTATTTTTTATATTTTTTCCTCTAACAGATTTGTTTGGTTTTTAATTGAAATTGTACAGGTTGTAGGTCACATTAAAGGTAGAAAAAGTTTTGAAATGATTTATTATGGTCTCATTTTTTTATATCACAAAAACCTGGCATTTTAACAGGGGTGTGTACACTTTTTATATGTCTTTCTGAAGAAGTCTTGATAATAAATAAGACGAAAACGCTAAAGTACTACAAGAGGTGTTGGTGTTATTTACTATTTTTTGAATGCTGTTATTGTCACGAAGTTCATTTCTTAGTATATATATATATATATATATATATATATATATATATATATATATGGTTCTAGGTCATAAGATCGACAGCCACTTTCACCGACAACAGAAACATCAACACCACATTATCAACAAACCATAAACACGACACCTCACATGCCCAACAAACAAGTAACCGACGGTCCACAAACACGAAACCCCATACACTGCACACACCACAATAACAACAATCAACTAACAAAACACATCCCCTTATCCAAAACCACACACAGAACACAAGCACACCAAAATCCTCACAAACCCACACTAAACCTCACACACACAACTATGTACAACCCTAACCCAAACCCTTACCCTAAGGTCCGTCACTATCGCACACTCAGCTAACCCGCGCCCTAACCCTAACTCACTTAACCCACCCCTAACCCAAAAAATACCACTACCGCACACTTACCTAACCCGCGCCCTAACCCTAACTCACTTAACCCACCCCTATCCCCACAGACTGTCACTATCCACACTTACCTTACTCGCACCCTAACGTCCGTCACCACCGCATACTCACACAGCCTTCTTTCCAAGTCACTATCCCTGGCGTCGGCGTTTTCATCCGTAGCGTCGGTCTTCCGAGTGTCGATCATCTGGCGCCCGCTAATCCGTTGTCGGTGATGTCGGCTGTCGATCTTATGACCTAGAACCATATATATATATATATATATATATATATATATATATATATATATTGTAAGGATGGCAAAATTACAGTTCAATGAAATAAACTCTTCTTTAGCACTGGGAAAAATAACACAGGCTTGCATCAGTCTGTCATATCAGTTCAGATCTTGCACCAAACTAAATGCCGGCAAATTCATAAAGGCAGGATTCTCAGTAAAAAATGTCCCACTGATCTTTGACTCCTCTAGGTTGTTTTTATATTCCACATCACACTTCTAAAGATCACTATTCCATGCACATCCTCCCCCTGTGTTAAGAGGTCAACTTCTCTGACCCCCAGGCCCCCTGCCGTCATTTTTAAATCATTACGATAACAATTTAATTACTTGTTATCAGCAAGATTTAAAGCAACCTTCCTACATTACAGACATACAGACATATTATGAAAGACTAATTACAAAAAGGACAAGCACCTACAAAAAACAAGTTTGAAGGAGACAGGAGTTGTCTAACGCCAATGTTATAAAACTTCTACTACCGGTATGTTTAGCATGAATGATGTTTTTTTCCTGGCTTTACATTCTCAATCTCATTTGCTTGAAACGAAGCATATAAAATAAGTCATGTTGAAAATAAGGCATAGATTAGTAGACAATGGTGGATACTGAGCAGTTTGATATGCGAGATGCGAGAGGGTTGACATTAATCTCCACACCGTACAGTGGGATTTTTCTTCTGCATTAGTTTACTAATACAATGATCTGTGAGGACATTTTCTTCAGGAAAAAGCTGGATTTCACCTATAGAGATGCCTGTCAAATTCTAGCACAGTGCATTCTAGTTCTTCGAAGCACTCACAGGAATGACTGTCAGAGCACCTGGTTTGTTTTTGGTGGTGTTATTTTTGTATTCATCTTACTTTATTCAGTTTTGACATCTTGTTTTTTATTGAGGTTGAAACAAAGTAAGCATGGATGCATTTGTGCTTAGCATTTCATTCACAATACTACTATAGTGTGCTTTGTGGAAGAGTCCTTCATCTGTGCATATATTTATATATTTTCCCTTTATGATGAATTCACATTAAAACTAAGTTTAATCTTTTTACAGTTATTTATATTGATGGATCATCAGCTGCCATTTGGCAAGCATTCCAGAGTAGTCCCTTTGTGTATCTAGAAGCAGTGACAGGGTACACAGTTTGTACTGGAGATTATATTGTTTTTGAACTAACTCACACTACAGTCATAGATCCCCATTTACTTGCATATTTCATACATATTCTCTAATTTGTGCATAGACCTGCCTGCCTAAAGGTCAATGCAGTGGTGCAGTGGTAGCATTGTTGCCTCATAGCAAAAGGTTTTCCAGTTCAACTCTTGGCTAGGGTGCCTTCTGTGTGGAGTCTGCATGTCCTCCTTGTGTTTGTGTGGGTTTCCTCCCATGTTAAAAAAACATGTGTCTGGTGCATTTCTCCCTGGACATCCGCTGAAAACTGACTTTGTTCCAAGTTGGACTTTCCCGGTAAATAAATGTTAAATAAAATAAATAAAATATAAATTATTCCCTAAACAAAATTGAACTCTGCTCTTAACCTCCCTTAACTATAAGGGCTAAATCAGTCACACAAAACTCCTTCCTAACCTACCCTAGGAACAGACTTCACAGTATTGACCACAGTTTCTCAACACACTCCCATGTACTTGGGAATCCATTCCAATCAATATATGAACGTGGTCTTCCTATAAATCCTTCTGTAACCAACTTAAAAAATATATATTTGAATATTGAACCCACCTGCAAGTGCTATACAGGTAGCATAACTTAAATAGATTCCCCTCCTTCCCTCTAACTTCTCATTTCATTTATACCACACTTTTGTTACTCTACCAATGATGTTTTTAGTCAAACCCCAACTTTTCTCTTCTTTTCCATTTTCCTAAAACTCCTTTTTTATTTTTTTCTTACCTTCCACCTTCTCTACCCTGTACATCTTATTGTTTACACCTTGGCAGTTGTTAATAGGAGAACCTGCAAATGATTAGTTGTGATCAGTGTTCTACTAGGATTAGTAAAACTAAACTAAACTAAACAACTAATAATGTAGATAGGTTTATATATTCTCACAAACTTATAGCCAAAGAGAACACACAGAGGCTCAGTAACGTTACTCAGTGTGATGGAAGACTAACATTATATGCCATCACTATGTATTAATTATAGCTGTATTTTTATTTTAGTTATAATGCTGGCCACTTGCTTGTAAAATCTGTTTACTTGTCACAGAGGTGGCTTATCATCAGGCCAGTAAAAATAAAATAAAATAAAAAAAACAAAGAAATCATGTTTCATTTAAAAATAATAGCTTTCCCATTTCTGAGGCTAGGAATTCTGTGCATTCCATTCCACACGCACAAGTGCATATTTGTGTTAAACAAAAAAGGTAAAACTTGGCTTAAACCACTGACTGGGCTTTTTTGTTTAGAAAACAGCCCAGTATTACACATTCCCCAATTGAAGAGTAGAGTGGTTATGCTGTATTACAAGCCTCACAGATGTCAAGAGAATGGCACAAAGATTCAAGAAGAGACAAACTGGTCTGTTGGCCTCGGTCAACCTCATGTATGTGAGGCAGCCTAGAACTGAAAATGCTAGCAAAAATTAATGCACATTTGTAGAGGTATGAAAACTTGGGAACACTTTTTTTTTACTTTACTTGCACTATGTCACTGTCAGACAGTATATTGAAGTGTACCAGTGTGACTTCTGTGTGTGTGCATTTTCATGCACAGCGGGGTTATATACTGCATGGTTCTGAGAACAGTAAACTAAAGTGTGTGCAGTCATTATTTATATAATTGTTTATTTATTCATTTGATCCCAATCAGACATCTGAGGTGTACAAAGCCATACAAATTGCTGACAATGGTGGTCACAGCTTTGTGTGTGTGAGTGTGTGTGTGTGTGTGTGTGTGTGTGTGTGTGTGTGTCTGTGTGTGTGTGTGTGTGGGTCTCTGTGTGTGGGTCTGTGTTGTATGTGTGTTTGCAGGGGAAATTAAAACAAATTACTGTAGACAGTTGTTGTGTGATATCTGTGGTGTGCACAGTCAACAGATTTAGCTTTAATTTGTGGGTATAGTGGCTACCAGTGGATGAAGGTGATTGGTTGTTATGTGAAAAAAGTCATTATTTTGGCCTTGCAGGTGTGTGTGTGTGTGTGTGTGTGTGTGTGTGTATGTGTGTGTGTATGTATGTGTGTGTGTTTGTAAATTGAGTTGGAATACTTTACTGTATCTAATGTTTGAGTTAAATGTATTAATGTGGACATTTTTGATTACAGAGAGACATCTGTGGCAAATAGTTAATAGATTTGGTTTTACTTGCTGGGTACTCTGGCCATATGTGAATGAAAGTGACTAACCCTTCTCTCATTTGCTCAGGTTAAGCTGTCATTATTCTGGCCTTCCTGGACTAATGTTTATTTGTGTGAAGCAGTACTATATGGAGGGATCTGTTTGTTTCAAATAAAGCTTAAATATATTACAATGGCCACGATTTTTAAAACAGTATAAGACATTTGAGGTATGTATAGTTAATGAAGTAGGTTTAAATAGTGCAGGGCAGGTCTGTGGATTAAAATGACTCTGTGGTATGTGTGCGGGTGTGTGTGCGTGTGCGTGCTTGTGCGTGCGCACGTGTGTGTGTGTGTGTGTGTGTGTGTGTGTGTGTGTGTGTGTGTGTGTGTGTGTGTGTTTGTGGTTTGCATTATCTGTAAAATTAGCAAGATGGCCATAATATTACTTACTTTCCATCAAATTCAGAAAGAATTATATATAATCAGTGGACTTCTGATAATGATGCATTAAATAAATAATCATTGGCCTGGAGGCTCAGGAATACCATTATCGTCTCAGAGTGCTTGGTTATCTAGTCAGGCTTTTGGCTGTGGTTCCTCTTTGTGCATTAGCCAGGCACTGCACAACATATTCAGATTTCTATTAGTTCCATTAGTATTTCTTCCCTGCGAACAGCAATAATACATTTAGAAAAGAATGAAAGTGTCACAGGGGGTAACTGACTAGGCTTAAAATGGCTCACAATGGCAGTTAGCCTAGTACTAATCTATGAACTTATTGTGGAGTCTGCACGTACTGCGTCTGTATATTTGGGTTTTATCCAGGTGCTTTGGTTTCCTCTCCATGACTATCACTTATATAACATATGCTTGTAGGAGATGGATGTGGAATCAACATGAAAGATGATTACATTTGAAATATGCATCAAATATTTGAAATTATTATTTGTACCCCTTGGTATTGAGCCAGACATGTTGTGTTACTGTTGAACGCATCAGTTAGGCATATGTAAAAAATAATGATCTACCTGCCAAGGGTGATTTTGACTGCACCTCAAATGGAGACTACACACAGTCATTTGGTTAAGAGTTTTAATACAATAAAGATTATATTATGTGTGTGTGTGTGTGTGTGTGTGTGTGTGTGTGTGTGTGTGTGTGTGTGTGTGTGTGTGTGTGTGTGTGTGTGTGTGTGTGTGTGTGTGTTGTGTTTGTGTGTGTTTGCAGGGGAAATTAAAATAAATTACTCTAGACAGTAGTTATCTTTATTTCATTTCAATCTGATATGTGTGATGTTAAGAGTCAGTTAGGCTTTAATTTCTAGGTATAGGAGCTGCCAACAGATGAAGGTGACTTGTCCTGCATTCATTTATGTTAAAAAGGTATTATTCTGCCTTTGTAGGACTAATTATTTATTTTATTTTTTATTTTATTTATTTTACATTTGTTGAACGGGATGGTCCGACTGGATACATGTCCATTTTCAGGGGAGGCCCAGGGAGAAAAGCTCCAGTAATACAGATAATAATACACATGATAAAGAACTTGGTAGATAAAGTATAATAGATAACACACACATTACAAGACTAATAAGATAGGGTTTATGGACTGTCATAGTAAAAGGGCATTAGAGAAAGTCAAATTTACATACAGTACTTTTTTATCCAATAAAGATGAGGGAAAAATAGGAGGAAGGCAGAGGGTGGTACTGTGATATGGCCTGAAGCCATGCTGAGTGTTAGCCAACAGATTGTTCTGAATGAGATAGTGCAAAAGTTGTTTATGGATGCTCTTCTCCCTAGTATTGGCCAAAGGTGAGAGAATGGCAATGGGTCTATAATTTGACAGTTCTGTGGAACTACCACCTTTATGAAGTGGGATAACATGGGATGTTTTCTAGATGGAGGGGATAGTTCATGTGGGTTTCCTCCAGGTGCTCCAGTTTCCTCCCACGTTACAAAGACACGCATCTAGAGTGTTTCTCTCTGGGCCTCCGCTGAAAATTGGCTTTGTTCCAAGTCGGACTTTCCCGGTTAACAAATGTTAAATAAATCAAACAAAATACATAAATAAATAAATTAAGTATTCAGGTGCAGGAACATACAAGAGGAAAAGCATGTACTACAGCTTAGTTAAGTAAGGATGATATAGTCTGGGGCATCAGAGTAGAATAATCCACAGTCCTACCTGTCATAGTTTTAAATGTTTGGTAGGATATAAATAAAGAGAGTGATAAGGTGTAAAAGGGTAAGGGACTGGAGTAGGGAGGGGTATAATAAGAGCAAAAGCATGGTGGGGGTACTAAGTCATGTGTTACACATTCACCCCTAGAGAGAGGGGTAGAGTTTGAGTAATGGGTGGATACTTAACTGGGTAGTTGGGGAGTTAGTCAGGGTTGGAACATGGACATAACCAGTGTGTAAAATACTCTTTGAGCCTTTTTTTTGAATTGAGTGAGAGAGGGTACCAGAGTGAGGTCAGGTGGAAGTGAGTTCCAGGTTATGCCAACAAAGTTGGAAAACAGGGAGTCTCCAGCTGAGTTGTTAGATTTCTATGTTTGAACTAGCAGTTTGTTAGAAGAATGGAGCTGCCTGGGGTTCCAATAGGAATTTATGAGGATTTTTTAGTCCAGGGGTGTTTTCGAGGTTGGTTGAGGACCTTGTGTGCTACTATGAGCTGATTGTACTGAAGTAAACTGGGTAATTCTAGCTACCCTAGTAGTTTAAGGTTATGGCAGTGATGTTTCCGATATTTAAAGACAGTGGCAAATCTGACAATGTGGTTGTAACAGTTTGAGTTTACAAAGTTCAGATTTGTTCAAGTTAGTTAGTATAGGGGAGACATATAAAAGGGTAGAGAGTAGGTGAGTGCGGGCAATAGCAGTCCTAGCTAACAAAGTCAGGAAAGGTTTACTTCTATATAGTGAGCCAAGTTTTTTATTAATTATTTTAATAGCTTGATTGACATGCATATCAAATTAGAGGTAGTTATCTACTATTACCCCAAGAGTTTTGTATGAGCATCCAGGGAGATAACGGTACCATTGCTGGATGTTATGAGAGTGGAGCGGACGTACAAGTAGGGGAGAAGAGTAGTAGCTTGGTTTTATTAGGGTTCAAAATAAGACGGTGATTAGAGAGCCAGTTTTCAACTGTGTTGAATGTTTTCTGGGATAAGGTCACCAGGTCTGTTGGGGAGGAAGCAGAACAGAGCAAAGTAGAGTCATCAGCATATTGGATACAAGTTGCGTCTGGGATGACAGTATAAAGGTCGTTGATAAAGACAGAGAATAAAAGGGTACCAAGAATAGAGGCCTGGGGGACTCCAAGAGTGAGAGGAAGTAGGGTGGATAGTTTGCCCAGCCATAGGACAGCCTGTTGTCTACCACTCAGATAGAACTGAAACTATTGAAGAGCATTGTTATCCAGGGATATGGTTTTCAGGGTATGGATAAGTAGTTCATGGTTAACCATATCGAAGGCTATGGAGAGGTTGAGAAAGAGGGCAGAGAATAGCTTGTTGTTATTTCTGTTATGGTTAATGGCATTGGTAAAAGAGAGGAGGGCATAGATGGTACTGTGATATGGCCTGAAGCCATGCTGAGTGTTAGCCAACAGATTGTTCTGAATGAGATGAATGTTTATGAATGCACTTCTCCATAATTTTGGCCATTGGTGAGAGAATGGCAGTGGGTCTATAATTTGACAGTTCTGTGTAACTACCACCTTTATGAAGTGGGATAGCATAGGATGTTTTTCAGATGGAGGGGATAGTGTTTTCTGTTATGGTTCTGTTGATCAAGATGGAGATGTGGAATGCTATAGCGTCTGCCACTTTTTGTAGACATTCTGCAGGGAGAAGGTCAGCAGATAGGGTGGTTGGTTTTAATTTGCTAATTAGGGACCTAATAAGTGAGGTTGAGACCAGTTGAAACCTATAGGGGAGTTGGTAGCAGACGTAGTTGTGATGGAATTAGAGCCTGCTGGAATAACCTAGAATATGTTTGTAACCTGTAACCTAATAACCCAGAATATGTTTGTGCGTTTGTGTGTGTGTGTGTGTGTGTGTGTGTGTGTGTGTGTGTGTGTGTGTGTGTGTGTGTGTGTGTGTGTGTGTATTCATCTAAATGTAACTATCAGAATGGTACATAGAAGGTAACCATCTTTTTGGAGATAAGGCCACAGGCAGTATTTTCAGATATGACTTATATGTACGTACAAGCATTTGTTTAATCAGTTTATTGTGGAAATTCTATTTTGTCAGCTTTGAACATTCAACTTCTGAGACAACACATTTTTTTTCTGGAATTGAAAAGTAATACTAGACTTCTTTCATTACATATGATTTTTGTTCAGGCCACCATTGCATCTAAATATTGGGGGTAAAAAGGGTCTATAGTGACTCCATGACAACTGGCGGCCTATCTGACCCCCAAATCCTGAGTTAATTTGTTTATTTCCCACATACTTATTTTAGACTAGTCTTGCAGAAAAACAGTGTATAGACACTGGAAGGTGCAGGGAGGACATGTTTGCCAAAGTGGATCATTTAGGCATCTGAGATGTGTATAGATGTTAATTAATTTATTTATTTATTTGTTGGCATTTGTTGACTGGGAAAGTCCGACTGGGTCAAGAACCCATTTTCAGTGGATGCCTCCAATAACACAAGTATTTAGTACAAGAACAAGTATATAACAACAATTTAGTACATTTCGATACTATTAGTAAAGATAAAATATACAGTGTAGATAAAAAATAGATGTCAAAATATCTTACAAGTTTCTAGCATATTTATACAGTTGGCATATTACATCTAGTACATTTTTTGTGAGATTAAAATTAAAGTGAAGTTAAAAATTAGAGGTAAAGAGGATAGGATATAGCAGGATATAGCAGAGAGATTATAGAAGTATTAGAAGCAAAGTTAGAAAATAAAAAATGAGAAGACAATACTAGTTGAAGGAAGCAGAGATAATCAAAGTTAAGGAGTTAAGAATCATAATGTTTTGCAGATGTTTTATGTTCCTAGGATGGGTGGAAAGAAAAGTGGCTCAAATGACTGGGTACTGAAGTACTGGGTGCATCAAAATGTCTGATCCCTTCTGTTGTTTGATCACAGTTAAATGGTTTTTGACTCACAGTAATATAGACCCAATCCTATTTCAGTCAGTCCCATCTGGTCAGCTGCTTCCTGCAGCCCCCATTTTTCAATGTCTCCCACATCACTATGTGTGCATCTTTTTGAAAATGAAAGCTTTGTTTTCCACTGTTGCCCTTTCCTGGACTGAGCCTGACAAAATAAATAATAAGTAAAGAAATATATGCCTTGTTATATAGAATGTTGTACTTCATTGGGGTGTGTGACACTGGGCATTTAAGCTTCTCTAAAATACATTAACTAAGGAACAAAACAAAATGCATATGTTCACATAAATAAGGGAACTGTTGGTCATTTTTACTGATAATACTGGATACTTGGTCTTTGTCATCCGCTCTTCAGAAATGAGTATGTAAGAACATTGCCTTTAAATCATTTATTATGTGTGGAATTTTCAGTGAGTTACTCTCATAGATCTATTTAGCATTCTTAAGTAGTTTAAGAGTCCAAATTTTTCAACATTTGACAGAATTTATGCTGGGTGGAACCAGATGGTTTTCTAGGTAATATTTTGTCAAATGCACCCAACTATACAGTTTAAAGTAGGTACCTTAGTTGGCTAAACCAATGAAGCTATGCGTTTACTACTGTGACAGACAAAACAGCTTTAATTTCTCAATGAGGTTTGATAGAGATAAGACCACTGTCAAAAATATGAAACAACTGAAGATACATAATCTGCTATGAGAGTTATCATGTGAAATGAACTTTGACATATACAGCTGAATAGTTAAACCAGAACGTACAACTGCATTTTGCATTCAAGCTTTCTGTTACATGTGCACAGGATTTCATTGGTACTGCTGTAAACAATTGCTGGTTTGTGGCAGAAATTTAAAGAAGAACTTAACTTTTAATTGTTTACTATTCAAAATTGTTGGGAACCATTTTGTGGATTGATGCCTGAGTTTCCTGTGATATTTATTTGCCACGGTTGCCTACTGGAAACAGAAACAAGAGGTAATGCGTACATGTTTGTGTATGTGTGTGTGTGTGTGTGTGTGTGTGTGTGTGTGTGTGTGTGTGTGTGTGTGTGTGTGTGTGTGTGTGTGTGTGTGTGTGTGTGTGTGTGTGTGAGACAGACAGCACATTTCTCTTTATGTCAGCCAGTATTTGCTTTGGAGGCATGCACTATGTAAGAAATAAGAGGACACTGATAGCTTATATTAAATATATTATATTAAATTATATATAAAAAGTGATGGAACATATCAAAGAATGTAAGCAGTTAACATCCAGTATATATTTTTTCTTCATAAAACATTAACTTTACTACAGGTGTATATCTAAACAAAATTTACTAAAGAAAGTGAGGCTGTTCGCAACACTTCACTTTCATATGAGAAAAGCATTACAGAATTTAGAGATGATGAGTCTGGTGTTATTCCTAGATGTTTATCATCTTTGAGAACCCTTGTTTGAATTAGAGAATAAGAAACAGGCTGAGTCAGTTAAATCATTTTCATCTCTAGTTCATAAGATGAAAGAAGCCGCTGTATTTTCATTTCACTCACTGGAAAGTAGGTGTTTGGTGTATAGCGCTATTATTTAGTAAATAAATCCAAAAACAGAAAAAAAGTAAGCAGTAAATAAAATTCAAACACTGATGTAAGATAGCCATAAGTTATTGAGATATGATGTGTCAGACCTCATTTATATTCATTATAATCGAGTCTCTCCTTCATAATGACTTAGATAAAGATTATGTTGTGTACGTCTATAGGAACAACAGGAAGTGAGAGAAACACTGACAGCATAGCCACTCAATTCAATAACCAGTTCATAAGCTCTTTATTAACACTTGTCAAGGACAACAATGATAGCAACCAATTATCACTTACCCCCCCCCCTTTTACAAATAAACCAGACTCCTTCAAATTCCATCCCATACCAATCCACTACATGAAAAAACTACTAGACAAACTTAAAAACTCTAGGCCTGGTCCTGACCTACTGCCCAGTGAATACCTTAAACTCGCTGCTGATCCTATTGCTTACCCTATCTCTATACTCCTTAATAGATCTAACACAAAGAAATATGTACGTTCAGTATGGAAAGTATCCCACGTCATCCCACGCAATAAAGGTGGAGCCTCAATAGACTTTACAAATTACAGGCCCATTGCCCTACTTTCCCCGTTAGCAAAAATACTTGAAAAATGCATTCACGCCCAACTACCATCTCCTAAAAAACAATCTCCTCTCTCGCACCCAACACAGATTCCGCCCCAAACATAATATGATCACAGCCCTGATTAGCTTTTAGACACATTTAACCAACATAGGAATGCTGTGTCACTAACATCCTCAATATTCCTCAACTTATCCAAGGCCTTCGATACAGTGTCCCATAAACAACTCATCCGTGAATTAATCTCCTATAACCTCTCACACTCTACCATCTTCTGGTTCATCAGTTATCTCACTAACAGGCAACAAGTAGTGAGATGGGAAAATGAACTCTCTCCCCCACTACCTATAGCAGTAGGAGTACCTCAGAGTTCAGAACTAGGGCCCCTCCTGTTTACAGTCTTCACAAATAAGTTACACACAGCCACAAAACTTGCCAACATAATCCAATACGCAGATGATTCCTCACTTATTTGCTCAGCTCCCGCAATACCTTCTCAAAAAACTCAGCAATCCTTCCTGGACATTGAACATTTCCTTAACCGATATCAGCTCATACTTAACCCATCCAAAACCAAATTAATTATTTTTTCAGTGGCAGAAAATCTCCCAACCTTAGCTCCTTCACCATATTTTCATCTAGCAACACCCGTATTGAGCCTATTGGCTCAACTAAACTACTAACTATAGACAAGGACCTTAAACTTGATAGACACCTTGACTCAGTTATTAAGAAGGTGCACTTTAAACTAGATTCCCTTTACACGATCAAGCCTTTCCTCACAGATTCCACCCATCATGCCATCAGCAGAACCCACCTACTGTCTAGTCTACATTATGTCTCATCCATTCTTACAAATCTAAGAAAATCAGACTTAACCAAACTGGAATCCTGCTGCTGTGTAATAGCTAGATTTGCAGCTAACCACACAACCAAGACCCATCATTGCACCTCACTGTACCATCTTAATTGGCTTGAGCTTCCCAACCAACTACCCTACAACCAATTAGTACTAATTCACTCCACCCTCTTCCACCCAGAAAACTTCCCAGCTACTAGCAATATTATCCATTCTTACTCAAGCACTAGGTCCCTTAGGTCATCTGATAAAACATTCTTAAAGGTCAGTAGATCTAAACACATATATGGCGACTCCCTATTCTTCAATAAAGTTGCTAAGATCTGGAAAATACACCTCATAACATCCTCAATACCGAAACCACATCCAAACTCAAACAACTACTAAAGGAGCACTTCAAACTAGCATGGCAATGCCCCTGTAGTGGGCCTCACTAATCTGTACTTGTACTTCCTATAAGTATCCTTCCCCTGTAAGTCCTTATCTCTTCCTCCTTTCACTACATTTCAGCTACTAACACCCTCTGCTATTACCAATCAACTGCTATACTCTCCCACTTCTTACCCTATCCAATATCCCCTATCACCCTCTTACCAGCTTTTATAGCAGGACCTTAGCCCTGCTTGCTATCCTCCAGACTCAGTCTATATTTCCTAATGTAACCTCACTGTACATTACACATTGCTTTCTAACATATTTCTTAAGCTACATCTATTTTCATGTTATATCCGTTAACCTAACCTGTTAAATGTCTGTACTGCTAACCTTCCTCTAATGCCACTGCATAACTCCCTTGACATACCAATAACTATAACACCTTGCTGTACTTTTGTGAATCAACTTCCTTGAAATTCTAATACCAGGTATTAAAACTGTAAACAGTGTGTAGCCCCATCATATTCACACTATACATCTATCATATATATATATATATATATATATATATATATATATATATATATATATATATATATATATTCATTACTCTTGTTAACTTCATGAATATTACTATTACTAAATTTTATAAGAATTTTTATATGTGCATGTTTATCAAAATACTTGCGTAAGCTTTTTTATATGTTCAACTTTGTCAACACTTGTGTATATTTTTCTATAAACGTTGTAACTGTGGACCCTTTCTCCCCGAGCCTTCGCTGAAAAAGGGTCTGCTTAGACCCAGGTGGACTTTCCTGGTAAACAAATGGAAAATAAAGAAAAATAAAGAAGAAAAGAATCCAGTAATTCAAAGTAAAATGTACATGGGAAAAATGCATGTATATTATGTCAAAATAAAACAAAAGCAATACATTTATTGTATCAGTTAATCACAAAAGGGCATGTTGTCAGTTATAATCAACTTTAATATGGTCCAGATGAGATAGAGAACTTGTATTAAAAACTACAGGGAACATGATTATTATTTAATGATAAAAAGAGTGAACAGAAAAAGTGAAAATACTAATGAATAGATGTTTCATTGCAGTTAGAAAAATAAAATTCTGACTGGCAATCATTTTAATAATGACAAAAAAGCCTTGAAGAGTAACACTTCTGACATTTATTATTATAGCAATAACCCACGCCTGGGTGTGGGTAATGCTGGATTTACCCACGGTTGGCGTGGTTTGGTCCTGAGGGTGAAGCCCGAGGGACCAGACAAAGCCAAACGTGGGTAAATACAGCATTACCCAAACCCAGAAGTGGTTATTATTACTCATGACATTATTTAAGAAAAGAAACTATTACTTTTCTTAAATAATGGCATAGTATAATGCCTGTTTACTGCCCTTCCGCAGATGTCTGGCATCCGTGGCAGTTCTGATGTACTGCAGAGCTGTGGGCAAAAGCAACGGAGAAAGCAAGATCTCCGTTGCTTTTTACTGTTTAAGCTATGTTAAATGGGTTTAACATGGCGAGACAGCTTTAAAATAAGCAACGGAGATCTCCGTTGCTTATTTTAAAGCTGTCTCGCTATGTTAAACCCATTTAACATAGCGAGACAATGTTTTAAAAATAGAGTTATACTAACGGAAAAAAGTCCGGGCGACCGGACCTTTTCCCATTAGTATAACTCGATTTACAATGTGCACGCTGGCCAATCAGCGTGCACGTTTTGGAATATTAATAGGGTGTCATGGTATAATACATATTAAGATTTCATAGTATCTATCACCACATAAAACAGTTAATAGATTTCTTTGAGCAACAGTAATTATCATTTTGGCCCAAGGAAAGCAGCTCTATAGTCTAAGGTGCTTTTGTGAACTGTCTGTTGACATGCATCGATGAAGTAGGTAATAATCATAGTGTAACATGAATATGACAAGGTATAGTCTGTCCAATCTGTACCCTGATAACGCAGAGCAAATCCCACAATGAATCTGCTACACAAAGATAAAGTTTGTAGTGGAAATATACGTGAATTTAAAGATAAAAATGTAAAAATAAAGGCTCATATATATGATGATGATGCATAATATTAAAAATAAATAACAACTAGTTTGTACAGTTTGGAAACTTATTAAAGACTTATTGATTTAATGTGTTGTGATAGGTGGCAAATGGAAGCCACAGATAAAGATAGGACAGAGTTCCTTTAATTTGGAATACTGCAGTGAAATTATTTCTTGACATATTTGCTAATGTTATTCTGGAAGATTTTATTCCTCTATCTCTGAGTACAAAATACTATTTTTGAAGAATTAGCAGCAGAGTCTCTGTGTTGCAAAGAATAAAAGTGGAGCAGATTAAATGCTTGTTCATAAACTGATATATGGTATCGGTTGCACTGCACATTTGCCATGTTTTAAACTTTTGCAGGATCACCTGTCATGCTTACTGTAATCTCCACATTTCATTTTCTTTCTGTTACACTTATACAAGTAATGCGTCATTTCCTTTCTGCTAATGCAATTATGCCTTCTACTAGTCTGCCAGAAAGCTGAATCATGAGTCTCACATTCATACTATGAAGAAAAAAATAATAATTTTGCTACCACTATAGCTGTCGTCAAATGTCATGATTCTAAATCTTAATTCATGTATTCCATTTGTCTTTTGTCCCCCCACAGAGTGTTTCCATTTCCTTCCAATGGATAATTAAATTATATGGAGCTACATAGAGATATCAAAGCATTCACTGACATCCAGACTGTGTATCACAAGTACTGATCCAAAGCATGTGAATGAGTACTTACCTCAGTAAATACAATTCGGTAGGGGCTGCGTCCTCTATAATTTATTTGTGGTCACATACTAGTCAGTTAATAGTACCCCAGCATGTGTGGGTTAATGTTTCTTGTCAGACATTTCTCCTCGTAGTGGCACTTGAAACAATTCACACCTATAACCCTGCCAGACAGAAGGTAATGAAATGAAATGAAGCAGAGAGCAGCACCTGGTCAGTGCTACTGTTTATTTTTGGCTGTAGGAACTGTCTGAGATGCTCTTAGGAAGGGGTTGCTGTGCATTGTCATACATGCATATAGTTTCAGTCCCTGCGTATCTTTAGAAAGAAAGAAAAATACATGTTATGCAATTTATAGTTTTTTTGGTGCACAACTCTTTTGTCTAATCAAAATCATAATTCCGTAAAGATGGTAAGATTGATTTGTTCTTCTACTTTCTGAACAGCCATTCCTTCCTACAATACAGAAGTTGGTGGAGCATTGCATTCAAATTACTTTCTGGTAGTTGTTTCTATGAGTGAAATAATTGGAATAATTGCTGCCCCCATACACACACACACACACACGCACACACACGCACACACACACACACACACACACACACACACACACACACACACACACACACACGCACACACACGCACACACACACTTACACATATATCACGCACACACGCATACACACGCACACACACACGCACACACACACACACGCACGCACACACACACACACACACACACACAAATACACAGACACACATACATGCACAAGGTAAAACACATACAACAGTATCTTCAAATATATAAATCAGCTAAAAGATTCTTTTTTTTTCAAAAAAATAAAAATGAATAAAGGAATAAGTGGTCATAAAATTAATGCAGCTGTAAGATTTACAGACTTTCCATTAATAACATTAGTTAAGACAATGACTAGCTCATAATATGTAGTAAAGCAGTTGTCTTTGGTGATTGGAAGAAAACAGAGACGTGTATTACATACCTTCTGTAGAAACTCTTTTCTGGATCAGCAAGTTAAAATTCCAGATTCCATAACATAATATTATAAAATACTCAAGAGTTCAGATACAACTACTCTGGATCATTCTGTCTTAACCTAGACAACTGCTTCATGGTAACATATGTAGTAAAACTGCAATATTGGTAGTTAGCTACGCACTTAGCTGTGTTGAAAACAGATCAGAAAACTGGGATTCTGCTGTCCTATCTGTTACTTGTATTCTTATCGTGTCTGAAACACTGGGGTGTAACATAGTTTGGGTGCCAAATACCTGAAGTGCCATCTCTCTGAGAATCTGGGGTGACAGTAAACTAAGACTGGCCCCTTCTTTGATACCAATTAGTAAACTGACAGTTCACTTAGATATTAGGCATCCCATGTACGTCAATGATGAACATCAAAAGGAAAAGTTTATTTTATTCATTCATTTCGTTTTTATGTCAAAATTAAAAATCTGGCATTCATTTACACATGAAAAACACATTCAGTTACAAATAAAAAACACATTCAGTTGCACATAAAAAAACACCATTTTCTTAGATTTAACATTAACCAGGTGTGTAACTTTTGCACATAGCTGTTCATTAGTTCCTTAAATGAAATATAAGAAAAGAATATATCAAAATTAAAGGAACTATGGAGCTGGTAGACTTGATAAGTAGTCACCCTCCCTTGTATCCAGAGGAAGCAAAGTTTTTCACAATTTTGCATTAAATGTAAAAATAATGTAATCCCACATATTCACATAACATTCCTGCGCAATTTATTTGCCCTTGGATATATATATATATATATATATATATATATATATATATATATATATATATATATATATATATGTATATATATATATATATATATATATATATATATATATATATATATATATATATATATATATATATATATATATATATATATATATGTATATATATATATATATATATATATATATGTTTAGAAATATATATATTTAGATATATTTTGTACTATATGATCTAGTCATATCTGTGGAGTGCTAATTGTTAGACACTAGGTAGGAGTGAGAAGTTTTGCAGCACAATATAAACTTTTATGTGATACCATGAAATACCATACAACCTTCTTGTTGGACACAAGTATTAATATTTTGAATGGTGTTTGACTGGCCATCTAGTTTTGTTTTGACTGGGTGTATGAAATGCTGTTTCACATTGCCTTCCCAGTGATAGAAAACTGCACTAATGACTGGTGTCTAACTATTGCCACTTTGTAAATATTTGTGTATAATGATTAATTACAACCCTGCCATGTACTCATACACATACACACTCACTAACTCAAACACACACATAGGATCATAGCAGGTTACTAGGCTTTTGGCCCTGAGGCCCTTATAAGCCTAGCCAAGAGTTTAGCCCATATTTAGACAAATCAGCACCCAATATCCCTGTCCAGCAGGGACATGGGTGGAATCCCAGGGGTATATTTTCTGTTTCCCATCCAATTATCCAGGTTGTGCTTAAAAAGGGATAAAGAGGTACTCTGCTTGATGTGGAGAGGGAGTCTATTCCATAAATGGGGGAGTCTCTGGGACACAAATCTGTCCCGCCAACAAGTCCTGTTGATGCCACAGACCAGGTTGAGGCCACGCGTGTGGGTTACTTGAGCAAAGCTTGTCTTGCGGATATGAAGCACTCCCATCAAGGTGGGATCCATGATTGCCTTGTATGCCAGACAGAAGTCACCTCTCAGGAGTCTGTATGAAACTGAGTAGAGGAATAGGGCTTCTAGCCTATCTGTGTATGGTAGATTTTTGAGGCCCTGGATTTTCCTGGGGAAGAACCTCTGTGGTTTCTCCAGCTGCTTCATGTGGTTTGCGAGGTACATGCCAAAAGGTGCATTGTCCTCAGTAATGGGCCTTTGTAAGGGAAGAATACAGGGATGTTATGACCTCCCTGTTCCTGGATGAGATACCCTTACTTATGAGGTGGGTGATGTAGAAGGCTTTCCATACCATGGAAGCAACATGGTGGTCAAAAGTCAGGTTGCTATCAATCTGGATACTAATGTGATAATTTGTGGGGACGTCACTCTTTCCAAAGGAGATGATGCATTTTTTGGTATGCAGCTTGAGGCCATGTTTCTGGCACCAGTCGTCTGAGTGAGACCCTCTTGGAGGATTTCAACATCACTAGGGGAATTGATGATAGAACCCAGCTTGCAGTTATATGCAAACTTGGTCAGCCATAGCCCACTGAATTTGGCCTGCACCTCAGAAATGTATATCCCAAATAACAGGGGCCCCAAGACTGAACGCTTGTTACGAGTCTACTACTTGAGGTGGTTTCCCCTATTTTGACTACGTGGCTTCTATCAGTGAGCCAGTTTGCTACGCCTCTGGTAACATATGGATTGATACCTGGTTGGAGAGTTTATCTATTATGCCCAAGTGGGGAATAATATCAAAGGCTTTGACCAGGTGAAGGCAGGCAGTATGCACAGTCTTACCCTCATCCATGGCTTTGGTGATTGTTTCAGAGAAGTCAACCAAATTTAACAGACATGACCTTCCCTTGATGAAGCCAAACTTTGTGGGATCAAGTGTCTGGAGGTTGCCAATGTTCTTGTTAATGAGGTCCATGATAATCCTTTCCATGGCCTTGCAGATCAGGCTAGTTAGGCTGAGGAGTCTATAATTTTCCCCAATTGGTGGACACTCCACCTTTGTGTAAAGGGATGACAGTGGATGTCCTCCACTCAGCTGGGATGAAGCCAGTACTCAGGCTTTGGTTAATAGGGTGCCTAATGGTGCTACAAGTTCCTGGCTGCGTTCACGTAGGATGCAGCCTAGGATGTTATCAAGTCCCATGGAGGCTACATTTTTTCCCTTTTAGACAGCAGTGATATCCTATTCCCTAGCTATAAGGAGAAGGGGGCAGGTACTGATGTCCTGATTTTCTGATGGGGGGTGGCAGACGGGTAAAGTTTTTGCTGAATCTGAGAGTCATCAATTTTACTATATCTACGGCATTTGGATATGTGGTGTCCTTGAGGTTGCAAACATATGTGAAGAAGGCCTTATGATTGTCTCTAGCAGATGTGGCCAATTTGGACTCAAAGTTTGCTTTGGATGATTTCACTAGTGCTCTTATTTGCTTGTTCAGGCTAAGGAAACATTGCTTCCAATTGGGTACCTTTTCCTTCTTGGTCCTGGACAGCAATTTTTCCTTTTAGAGAAATCTTTTGTCTAGAGAGACCTAGCTGTTTCTTTGTGGGAGGGAGAATTCAGTCTGCTCTGATCTAGATAGAGGCATTACTGCAAGGCTGTGTTTTTTGACTGGATAACTTGGATGGTTTCAGCCAAACACTGGCTATGTAAGGCAGAGAAACAGTTGAAGATATCACATTTCTCTAAACAGTTCTAGATATCACATTTATCTAAATATTTTAGGCAATGGCCATTTGTAAACATTATGGAATATCATTTCATATGTACAATAAGAATACAAGTGAGGATTGGCTGTTGAACCAAATAAGGTACTTTGTATTTGAGAAAATGTTTTATTTTCTACAGATATTATAAATGCATGGAAAACTTGAACCAGGTGGTGTTTAAATGGTTCTCCGTGGTATCAAATGAAACTGTACACAATGCTGAGAAAACTGCACTGTCAGTTGGTGTCTACCTAGCACTGCTTCACAGATATTTGCATGTATTTGTCCATTAGATATGAAAATAACCATACAAATCAAAATTATGCAAATATCTTAAGAACTGATCACATCTTCATGAGCAAATGTCAATGTGATGGTTAGACAGATAGTAATATTATCTGTATGATTATAATAAATACAAAGTATGTATTATTAATTTTTCAGATTCAAATCCATGCTATATGTGGCTGGCACACAAAGGGTTATATGAGTGGGTTTCCAGTTGTAACCATGCTATTATGTGTTCAAGAAATTCTGTCTTAAGGTAAATCTTGGCATCCATTTGACAGTACAATAATTGGTCATGAGTTTTATCTACTCCATGTACTACCAGTCACACAGGAAAAAAAACAGCACAAAGTAAAGCATTTAGCGAGTGCTGTCACATAGACAGCGAGTAAATACAATTAGAGGAAATGTTTTAAATATTGCTTTGATTTAGTTAAATAAGTTACTTACAGACAGACTTTTGTAAACGTCCATGGGTAAAATGAAAAAAATGAGGCATGATACTGAGGGACAGTTACGAGTCAGAGAATATCCCTTCCATGAGACCTGACCACCGCAGTGCTTAGGGGATGTGTAACAATTGTTCTTTATGAATCTAATACTACATGGTAGATTGCTCCAAATATTAGATACATATCATATACATTACAGAATTTCCATATTCGTTGGCGGTCTCTGTGATTTCAAGCAAGTTTCCTGTTAAGGGGTTTACTAGTCCTTTTAGAATTTAACATTGCTATGCATTACCTTTCATTATTTATGTACAGTATTAATTCTGTAGTTTCTGACTTCCAAGATGTGGTAGATTATTGTACCGATATATTTCTAAGGGTATTGGCTGCAAATCATATTATTCTAGGAAGCATTTAGTTTGTCAAGTAAAAAATCATGAATTTACTTCTGTATGGATGCACAAACCATAAACTATAATAACAATGTTGTAAAAGCAGTTCATTTTCTTATGGCATCTCTCTCACTTATTTTCCATTCGCTATAGTTACTGATTTGTCTTTTTGGACAAAACAGATTGTGTACTGCTTCATGAATGGGCTTGGTTTCAACTGGAATTTGGGGTCTATATCAGAAGACCGAATGGAAAAAATATCGGATGGCAAAACAGCGAAAGGACTGGACTTCAAAGTGCTGTTTGCCAGATCATGGTACAGTGAAGATTGGAATACTTGCCCTTTCCTCACTGTAGTGCGATCTCGGAGTTGGTATATATATATATATATATATATATATATATATATATATATATATATATATATATATATATATATATTTAGCGGAGGGTGTGGGGGGCATAGCCCCCCACAATAGCAAGTTCAAGGTCTGGTCTTTTCGCTGTTTTGCCATTCAATATTTCTTCCATTCAGTCTTCTAATATAGACCCGAAATTTGTTATGTAATGGAAATGCTTGCGGCTTTGGAAGTTGGAGGCATTAGTTTGCATTTTACAGGCAACATAATTTAGTTTAATTAGCATTTAACATGAATATTATTTAATAAGCGTGAAGGTTTAAACCATTCATGTAGTGTGAAAAAAAATATCTGGCATATCCCTTATTCAAATGTAAGCATACTTTGAAATAGACATATTAAGGATATATCAGCTGCATTCTCAGCTATTTCTGTGGTGGGAGATAAATCCCACATTATACCATGACCCCCCATTAATATTTCAAAACGTGCATGCTGATTGGCCAGCGTGCACGTTGTAAATCGACTTATACTAATGGAAAAAGGTCCGGTCGCCCGGTCTTTTTCCATTAGTATAAGTCTCTTTTAAAACACTGTCTCGCTATGTTAAAAGAGTTTAACATAGCGACACAGGTTTAAAAAAAGCAACGGAGATCTCCGTTGCTTTTTTTAAAGCCATCTCGCTATCTTAAACTCCTTTAACATAGCGACACAGTGTGTAAAAAGCAACGGAGATCTTGCTTTCTCCATTGCTTTTTTTTTAAACCTGTCTCGCTATGTTAAATTGGTTTAACATAGTGAGACAGCTTTAAAATAAGCAATGGACATCTCCGTTGCTTATTTTAAAGCTGTCTCGCTATGTTAAACCCATTTAACATAGCGAAACAGTAAAAAGCAACAGAGATCTTGCTTTCTCCGTTGCTTTTGGCCACAGCTCTGATGTACTGTGTAGGCATGCGCAGTACATCAGAACTGCCGCGTATACCAGACAGCTGCGGAAGGGCAGCAAAGAGGCATTATACAATGCCATTATTTAAGAAAAGTAAGTATTTCTTTTCTTAAATAATGTCATAGTATAATAGCAATAACCCACTTCTGGGTGTGTGTAATGTGGGATTTACCCACGGTTGTCTTTGTTTGGTCCCTTGGGCTTCGCCCTCGGGACCAAACCATGCCAACCGTGGGTAAATCCCACATTACCCACACCCAGGCGTGGGTTATTGCTATATTCTAATATAGGCTTATCTTGATTTCAGTATATAAATGTGTGTAATTTGCATTTTATGTTAACTTACCACAGTAAGTACTACTAATATATATTGTTTATAAATGCAGTGAAACAAAGTGCCCAGTTTCTGAGCTATCTGTGATGATATTGATAAGAAACATGCATGAATGAACCTTATTTTCATAAGTTTAAATATTTGCAGTAGTGTAGTTTTTTTTTTGTTTGTTTGTTTGTTTTACCAAAGTATGGTGCTCTCTATTATTCCATATCATCTAAGAGAACAAGAAGGAAAGGGAAAGATTGGCCATTTCTCAGATCTTTTCATATATGCTGAGTGAGGTTAATAAGCATTGTGTTACGCCCATGAGAAGTCTATAATCCATGGTTAGGGTTAGGTATACTGCATTTTTGTCAAAAGGGGTTACACACTGCTTGTGAATAATTTTAGTATTTTTTTCAAGAGGTGTAAGTAATATAACAAGGCTGTAGGGGGCCCTTGTGTTATCTGTGCCTCTTTCATGAATGGAACATGTTTACTGTTTTCCAGAGATCAGAAAAAGATGTTTTTAAATGCTCCTACTGTGAAGGCAATTAATAATCTTTTTCTCTGAATTTGGAAGGAAGGCCTTAAGGTCCTGACAGAAATTGAACTCTGACACCTTGCAAATGTTTGCATGCATTAACATACATTAACATGCATTAACATACATTAACATACACTACTAATGATGTGAAGATGAAGGCAGTTAGTAGTAGAGGACAGCTAGAGCTCATGGCATGTGATGCATTTTAGTGGTTGCGGCAAAGTGGAATTCAGCTCAGGAGGCAGCTATCGGGAAAGTATGACTGGGCTAGCAAGCATGTCCCTTTTCAACAGAGGCCTTTGGAGAAAAGCCCCACACAACAATGTCAGCATTTTAAAAACAGCAACTAAAACCATGTTTAGGAAGACTGTACAAGAATTATTATTGAACTATAGACTGTTGTCAACTATCTGGAAACAACTGTATGTACTGCTACAGATTATTTAGACAAAGTTAATGTTTGTAAGTAGAGTAAATGTAATGCAAGGTGGAACAACAAGTAAAATATAAAGTTATACAAGTAAACATGGAAATTGTCATAGAACAAGAACAACAGTAGGCAATTTAAAAGTTGTAGAATATACATTAAAATACAATTTTCCAGGTGTCATTGCAGTGGAACAGTACAACAGTGGAAGGGCTAGACAAGGTTGGAATACATATATAATGATTTGACCACTTGAGTCCTTTGAGAAATGTAAGTATAGTGACTGAAGGATAAAACTGTAGTAAGGACAGATAGAGTAGGAAGGGGTGAAAATACAGCTGTGTGTATTAAAAGAATGGAAGAACTGAGTTTTAAGTGTTAGATGGGTAGCATTCATGGTTCACTAAGTACTGCTAAATTGACGGTCTTCTAACCTAAATTCAAACTATCACCCTAAATACCTCATTCATAAATCTTCACAGTCTCACACAGTAGTCTTCCTCCAACCCCTGAGTACTGTGACAAGGCCAAATCCTCTACCCTCTGGCAACATGGCTCAGCAATCTACTCTCACCCCATCTTGTGGCCAGTCTGATCACATTAGGTAGTCTAAGGCAATGTAGCCACTGCCTTATGCTTACTGACTGTTTCCTGCTTCTACTGATTGGTAATACAACCTGGGAGAGATGCAAATATTTAAACAACATAGAGACAAAGTTTTGAATAATCCCACTTTCAATAAGCATCATACATCTATAACACCATAACACCACATCAACCATGATGCTCCACTAGGCCAATAACATTTGTTGTGACTGTAAAGAAAAATATACCAATGTCTACTAGAATACACTAAAAGATTCCAACCTTCAACTCAGAAAACAATGATTATTCCATTTCCTTTCTCCCATACTGCACATCCACTCTGCTCATCCAAGGCTCCTCAGGAGAGCAAACTTATGTGCATAAGGACCTCTAAGTCTGCTTTTGCATAGATAAATTATTTAATCATAGGTCATTCTATAGTTAGGTATATATACTCCACACTCACAACCTGGACAAGAACGGGGTGACTGTAAACTAGCTATTGAGCCAGGATCTGTGATATCACAAGAGCCAGGCCAGACAAATATTATTACATCCTAGAAGTGGTCCATGTAGCAGTGAATGACCTGAGACAAGGCACCCAGAGGGATATGCATGGGGACATGACAAAATGTACTATGCATTTATTAGAGGAAGGAAAGATACTAGCACTGAGTAGTATCTTGCATTCTGTAAGCATACCACCTAGATACCAAGACAAGATAATTGCATTTAACAGTTAGAGTTTCATCGGTTCATGGGTATAAACTAGGCTAATAACTACCAGGGCCTTTATAAGTCTAGCGGTGCAATCTAACCTGATTGTGTCCCCATGTATCATAGGCACTTATTGTGATGGGGTATGTTATTTAGAAAGTTTGCAGACTTTATATGGGAGACAGTTTGTTTGGGCATTACAGTCTGCCTCTTTCTGTCAGAGACAAAGGAGCAGGACCAGGACCAGGAAAGGACCAGGGTGCATTTCCAATTTCTGATCCATTAGGTTGGGTTACACTTAAATAAGGTTAGGGATGCACTCTGCTTCTCATGGATAGGGGGTTTGTTTCAGAGCATGGGGATCTTCTGAGACACATATTTGTCTCTCTAACATGTCTTATTTATGTCACAAGCAAGATTTAAATCCTTATATCTAGTGCTGTTCATTTTATAGATGTACAAAAGGTCCATCAGAACTCGATCTGAGTATGCTTTGTATTCCAGGCATAGATTGCCTCAAAGTAAAATGTAGAAAACAAAGTATACTGATAGGGCTTTAAGGTAATCTTTACAGGATAATGTGTTCATACCCTGAATTCTTCTGGTAAGAAATTTTTGTGAGCATTCCAACTGTTGCACATGTCTGGTCAGGTATATGCCAAAGGAGGCATTATACCCAATTATGAGTCTGATAAGGGCTGAACAAAGTGGCAGTATGACTTCCTTGGATCTGGATGCCTCTACTTATAAGTTGGGTGACCACATGTTGGTCAAAGTCCAGATTACTGTCTAGAAATATTTCCAGATCCCTCTTAGGGATGTCTTATTGATGGAGTAAATAGCCTGGAGGGGCAATTTTCCCAAAAAGCACTATTATGGATTTCTTGGCATTGAGTTTTAGTCTGTGACTTTGTCACCAGTCATTTGAGCCAAGTAGTTTGTGTTACTCAAAGGTATCCATAATGTATCAGTCCCAAATGACACGGTAGGTAAGACTTCTTGTTTCACAAGTACTGTTTATACCACCCATATCTCAGACTTTGAGTACTGTTTAAAGGATTTGCTGTCCCTGTATTCTCATTTTTAGTCAGAGTCTATCTGCTGGACATTTGTAGTTAAGCAACTAAAACAGATTCTGAACACATCATAGTGGCACTTCTAAACGGAAATCATCTAGATAGAAATATGCCAGAACTTGAGGCACTCACAACTTAAAGACATTCAGATCTGTCTGTGTAGTTTCTGAGATATGGTTTCAGAGCAATGAAAATACTTCTTCTATACAAGGGTTTAGCACTGATTACCCCATTCGGCTCATTGGGTAACTGCAGAGGAGTGTCAGTATTTGTCAGAAACACCTTTACTTCATATTTATTATGACCTTAACTTGGAACTCTGGGAAATATAAATCACCCTTCAAAACTCCAACTATTAATTCATTTGTAAGGTCAGATCACCACCAATGTCATTACTGATGTGACCATCAATTACTCAAGCATCAGTTAGTATGTTTGCACTGCTAGAAACATATGTAGAAAATTGAAAAACTGACCACTAGATGGTATAGTATCCTTTACCTGGTCTTTGCCAATCTAGCCTTTCTTGTACTGTGCTCCACATCTTCTCCTAACTGGTTTAATCTGATGACAAGCCTAGTGGTAAAACTTCTCCCCAACCAAACAAGACTGACTTTAAGTACTTCATAAGGGGGAACCTACTTCAGCTTGTAGACGACTTATGCAAATTTCCCAACAATCCCATGCAAAATGACCCAACTAAGATGGCTGGCACATTAACCTCCACCTTTAACTAGCTCCTTAACAGATGCAGAGAAATACCAATATCTTTACAGCAATAATATAATGATACAGTCAATAAAATCCCTCTTTAGTGGAAGTCTTGTATTACTAAATTGAATAACAAAATAAGGAAAATCATGAAATGTTGCATGTTGTAAGTAATCCCCATCCATTTATCAGAGGACCTCATTTAAGCATGAAAATATGGTACTTCAGTATTATTAGAAAATTTAAATCAGATTACAAGATTAATATCACCAGAGTTATCAAAGGAAACTATAAATCTTTTTTCAATTAAGCTTGCAAGCTAAGGAATGATTTCCAACAATGCAATCCATAATAATATTACATATTCAAGTCCCAAGGATATAGCCAATGTTTCCCCGTGCAAATTTAGTGTTAATTTCCCCCCTTCTATCATCATCATTATCATCAACCCCTCCCTTTTCCCCCATTTTCCATGTGGGGTCTAGGTGTTGTGTCAACTCTTGCCTTGTCTTGGGTTCAGAGGTTCATAGATGTTTACTAGTCTAATGACCACTAAGTCCTTTTTAAGCCTAGCTATGCATCCCAAACCTCTGACAAGTTTTTTCTACCCTTGATTAGTGTAAGTGTAAGGAAATGAAACATTTACAAGCATCGGTCTGGGAGATGAACCATTTACAGTCTGTTGATTTATTATCACTCTCCTACTCTCTTCAGCAATCATGTGTGGTTGTCACAGATCTTCTCTCACACAATATACCCACCTCCTTCCTGGATGTCCTCATTTCCTCTTGCCTTCTTCCTGTCTGTCTCAAATCTTCTTCCCCAGTTTGTCTTCTGCTTTCCTGCATGTTCTCAGACCATTCTAATCTGTTTTTTTTGGCCTTCAATGCAGTTGGATCTAATTTGGCTTCTCCTACTACCAGCCTCAGGCACTTCATCTCCATGACCTCTAGCTTCCTCAAATGCTCTTCCTTCACTGCCCAGGTGTCTGTACCAGTCATACTGGTTGCAGCACAGTTTTTTATGCCTTACTTTTCATCTACATCATCGTTGGCATCCCTGACACTCTATGCCAGTTGATTGCATCCCTTTAATTTTACCTTTGACCCTTTGACACGTCCCTTCTCCTCAACCATCCCTCATAGGAGCTTCAAGCTATTAACTTGTTCCACTATTTTGCCCTCTATCTCACGTATAAGATTCCTCTTATTTCCCCCATTTGCTGCCATTACAACTGTCTTATCTGTACTCAGTTTTCATCCTTTGTGTCTTCAGTTTGAGTCCATTCCTCCATCCTTTGCTGATGTTCTTGTTCAGGGCCTGCCTGCAATATTACATCATCTGTCTACAGCAACTTTATTGATCTGCTTTCGTTGACATGTTTGATAATATAGTTCATCACCAGTATGAACAGCAGTGGGTTCAGAGCTGATCCTTGATGCACACCCAGTCCCAGAGGACTGTGAGTCTGGACACTGCTCATATTTGTCTCCCAGTACTGCCCAAATCAGCTTTCTTGGGACCTTTTCATATGCTTTCTTTAAGGCTAGAAATGCACACTTGGATATTTTCCTCATATCCAGTTCTCAGCTATCTGTCTCACTGAAAACATCAGGTCAGTTGTGATGTGTCTGATCTAAATCCGAACTGCTCACTTCCCATCCTACTTTCTGCTACTCTGTGTATTCCTCCAGAATGCTTATGCAATGTGACAGGACTTTGATACCTCTATACTGCCCACAGTTATGAATGTCCACTTTGGTCTTGTACACAGGCACTAGAATGCTTATTCTCCAATCATCTTGAATACACCTTTCTTTCCATAATTTTATGAGTAACCTCTAGAACCATTTATGCCCTATCTCACCCTACATCATTATCATGTCTGCTGTGACCTCATCTGACCCTGCTGCTTTTCCTGACCTAATTTTCCTTATCTCAATTCTTACTTTTTATAGTTTGAGATCCTCTTCCTCCTTCTTTGTAGTCTGTGTTTGTGGCAGTACAACTTCTGCAGGGTTTTTTTTATTCATAAGGTGCTGGAAATATTCCCTACATCTGCCATTTATGTACTGTGGAGTCTATATTAGTTCATTGAAAGACACTTCCATCGAACAACTCTCCATCTACAAGAAACTGTTAAAATTCACTTCTGTGATTCGTGGAATTTTCCACAGGGAAATTAAACAATTGTCCCATAGCACAATGGAACACACAACGCACAGAATCAAACCCACACCCCCTAGCTATGTATACCAACTCTGAGATCGCAGTGGGGAAAAGAGCAAAGTTGTTGAGTTGGCCAACTATTTCTTCATCCTGGGAAAAATTCCATGAACTGTGAAAGTGAATTTTGATGGTCGTGTGTCAATGGAGAGCTGTTACACGGAGATGTCTTTTGACAAACTAATATAGACCCATACTGTGGACTGGTGAGCAGGTTGTTGTTGGCATCCCTTATGAAGGGTGTCTTATGACTACTTTATTTATCTTGCTGTCTTTGCCTTGTAAACTGATAGACTTTCTTCATGCTATCTACTGGATCACTTTCATAAAGCTGGTAGAGTGTGTCTTATACTTGTTCGTTGCTATCACAACTGCTCTTTTAGCCTCTTTGTTTTCTATTTCCCACTATGTACCTGTATTTATTTATTTATTTATTTTAAATGACTTTCTGGATTTCACCACCAGCTTTCTTTATGTACGTTATTTCCATACCTGTCTCAGCCACATATCTGTTCCATAGTCATCACGCATACTGTTTTAAGCGTTGTCATTTTTCTTTAAATCCACTTATTTCCTCTTCTTCCTGAGGTGCTAGAGTCGTGAGTGTTTTTTTGAATTCTTTTCCTTTCTTTCCAGTCAGCTTCCTGGTCTACAGCCTAGCCTCTGTTGATCCTAGATCCTTTTCAGAAAACTGGTTGCATTTGATTGTGTCAATCAGTGTTATATGCTGTGGGCCGATTGTTTCACCCATTGTTTCACTGGAATGACTTTGCAATCACTGATTCTACCCCATTGACCTTTTCTCATAGCAAGAAGTCTACCTGAGTTACATTTTGACCAATTCTGTTTGTAATCTTGTAACTGTCTGTCTTACTGAGCCATGTGTTATCCACCATCAAGCCATTTGCCAGACAAAAGTCTGGAATGGCCTACCCTTTATTTCTTTTGTCCCACCGATGTATACCCAGGCAGTCCTCATATCCTGTTCTGTCACTCTGTCCAAATATGTGCATTCTGGTCCCCCATTATCAACATCAACTCATATTGTCTTGCTTTATTTATTGGGTCTTGCAACTGCTGCCTGAAATGTACTTTTTTCTGTGCTACTACAACCCTGTTGTAGGGCATAGGCTGAGATTATGAATAGTGCCCTACCTTTACACTGTAGCCTGATTTCCATGAACCTGTCACTAGTTGTGATGATAACCCACAATGTCTTCTGAAGCTTCTCCCTCATCATAGTTACCACATAATTTTTTACTGTTTCCTCCTCCTGAGCAGTTGACTCTGGATCCCAAGCCAAGTGAGTTTGCTGCACTGTCTTTCTGTCTTCTTTCCTGGATACAGATGATGTCCAGCCTCCTTTTTGTCATTGTGTCATCCACTTCCAAAGTGTGTCCTGCTAGTAAACATAAATTGAGTGTATCAGTTGTTAGTTCATGTTTGACATGTTGGCTGGTTTTACTTACAGCTTTTGCTCAAAACAGCATTCCAAGGTAACCCAAGCTGGGCAAGTGGAAAATGGACAGCTAGTAGCTTTTAACTACTGGACTTTATCATGGTCATGCACTAGCCAATAGTGGCACAAAGATCCCTCCCACCATTAGCATGGGCCCCTGGTGCTGGAAAAGGTTGGACTAGGCTGGGGCATCAATCCACGTATCACTGGTAAATACCCATTCCCATCTGTAGCAACATTAGTCAACACGACCAAATAACCTAGAGCCAGTTTTTATACCTCTGAGTTGTTAGTCCTGACATGGCACACAGTCTATGATCCATGTACACCTATCTAAAGGATACTGTACAAAAAGTTTGGTGTACACAACTCTTCCCCTGATAGGCACCATCTGGAGTCTGTGCTGCTGCCTACAGCGTCATTCATGGGTGAGTTTGAGGTTGAAAAACTCAGCAAATTTTTGGGTGGTATACCGAGTATCCTTGAAATTTTTTTTTTGATGAAATCATCCTGGAAACAAGTCTTATAATTCCTGTAGAATCCTAATAATAATGCATTTACAGGACCAGACCAGGCTGCATTTTCATCACTGTCTAGCATGTTGTAGCCAACCCTGTATTTAAGCTATTCTGCGTTAGCCTGAGGGTTTTAGCCTGATATGTGAAGAACAGCCACTGTAACTCTCTTACACAGCAGTGATCATTCTTCAAACCCAGGGAAAAACAGGACCTTCAGCCTCACCAGCCTTATGTGCAAAGTCATGGAACTTATCATAGCATAACTCTTTTATGGCTCTTTGGCATATTAGTATGAGCATAGTCAAGTGGGAAGAGCCTTTATGGTGGTATTTAATACCTTTTCAGGAGTTATGAACTGCCTCCTGTTTATCATATTTAGCATGTTAATGTGAGTTGCACTTTGGTTTATGAGAATGGTGACAGTGATACTGTAAATTACTATTGCATCTGGTCATCAGTGGAGGGGCCATTGAGGGCTAATGGTATATTCATGAACTTACACTTTGGAATCAATATGGTTGTGTGTCACTACAAATCTGCGACTCTTTTAGGCTTTTTGGCTTTGAATTAATCAATCGGGCTCATTTCAGTAACGAACAGCAATAACTCTAATAATAATGTTAACATCTTCAAGGAGCCAGGAGAGCAAAAAGGGCTTTTGCTGTGTTACAGCTTCTCAACACTGTTGGAGGGGTCTATGTGGGCTAAAAATGCATCTGTGTATTGACATTTTGGAGTAATTATAGCTGTGAATTATTGTAGACATGCATAAGTTAGGCTTGACTGTTTGAGCTCAACTATTTGGGCTGATTACAATGGGCAGAATTAATCATTTCAACATCTGGTGTTTGTTTTAGGAAATGGCCATTATAAAATGTCACCTTGGGTGACTTTTAATTTTAATGCCAGGCTAATTAAAAGTGATGGCACAGTTTTTGCTGTAATAAATTATTTTCTAAAAGAATCTGGTCAATATTCTCTGACTTTTGTTGATGTATTAAGCTAAATGGGAGTAGAGGTACCAGTACTGACCAATTTATTTAAAAATATATAGCTTTAAAAAACAAACAGGAACAAGTGTTTATTCTAATAATATTTGATCCGAACATTATGTTCAATTGTTATCATCTCGTGATGATGAGGATTTTTTTGGCTTGATGAAATACCATTTGTTATACAACAACAAGGGATATTTTCTTTGCTGATCTTTATTATTTGCACTTAGTATTGATTTGGTGTATGCTTATTAGTATTTGCCTTCACCAGAAACCACAGAAGCTGGCTGAAGAGGTAACACTTTAAATAAGATAAAACATAAAAAATAAAAAATACGTATCAAAAGATGAGTGCTTTCCACCAGTGCTTCTTCAAATCTAAAAATCATCAGACCAAGTGGATATAAATACATTAGGTAACCAATCAATGTTTTAATGATCTTAATTTAAGCCCAGGTTGGCACAAAATCATTTAACCTTTTTCTTTTTGTGCAGCAAGTCTTAGAATCCATTTTGTCTCTAATCTGTCAGTCTGAACTTTAATATCTCTCCCTCTATCTGTAACAAGAAACTTCTCAATAACCATAAATTTAAAGCTGTGTCCTGCCCTTCCTTAACGACATGCTTTGCTGAAGCATTCTTCATATCTTACCTATTAATATTATAAAGATGTTCCGTAATTTGATCTCTTAAGGCATCTGTTAGTTTTTCCCACATAGTAACAGCTACAGGTTTACTGCGGTGGTGGTGCTGCGGTAGCATTGTCACCTCACAGTAAGACGTTGTCCTGTCCGATTCTCAGCTAGAATGTCTTCTGTGTGGAGAGATGCGTGAATGGGCATACCTTTGTTGAAGGTTGTGCGTCAGGGCCGGCAACTCGGCACGTAAAAATCTAGTGCCAATTATTAGCGGATCGGAGTTCCGCTGTGGCGACCCCTAACTGGGAAAAGCCGAAAGACATAACAACAAAAAGTACAGCTATAGGTTTGACAAATGGCAAGATATACTACATTCTGTGTGCTACAATTTGCAAATAACTTAAATTCAAAAAGCGCACGACAAACTGCATGCACAAATAGACCATCAGTACTAATATATCTACAAACATTGCATCCATTATAGAGATAAAGAACTGACCCTTCATAGCATTAGCTTTAACCGTCTTGGGATGCATACATTTTGCATGTAGTTTGTTATGAACCTTATATGATTTTTTTATAAATTCTCATATTAAAACTGTCACCACAGATAGACATAGAAACATCCAAAAAGTCTATAAAATCATTTGAATAATTATAGGTAAACTTAAGAAAATCATTTATCATATGCAGATATGCAAAAAAACTGATCTAACTGCTCAACAGACCCCACCCAAATAAAAAATGCTTCGTCAACAAAATGTCCACAGTGCAAAATAAAACAACAAAAAGCATTACAGTCATTAAAAACATACTGCTTACCTTATTGTGTTAGTACTAAATTACCGTAGCTGTTGGCACAGCTGGTGCAGATAGCTGCACCTACATTCTGAATATAATAATCATCTGAAAAATAAAATGCATTATTACATAAAACAACATCTAATAAGGAACATATTAATTCTTCCTTCTGCATAGAATATACAAACTGCTCATTCAAAAAATATCTAATATATTCAACCCCCACTAAAGTTGGAATTACCATGAAAAGAGAAACAATATCCATAGTGACAAACAAAAAGTCACCATGGAAAGTATTAGTAGATCGCTTACCTAGTCTTTTCAGAAAATGTTTGGAATCCTTCAAAACCATTTCTATAGTATCTACAAAAGGACCTAGTTGTTTTTCAATAAAAATAGAGAGGGGCTCTGTAACCCATCATTTTCCAGATATAATTAGTCACATAGGTGGTTTGCTAAGATTTTTATGTACTTTGGGGAGACCATAGATTGTTAGGATAAGGGGGGTTTGTATTCTAAAAAAATCAAACAGCCCTTTACCTATAGCATGTTTAATAAACAAATCATGAACAAAATTATCATCTCTAGAAATCAACATATCAATATCAAACTTGGCACATTTAGTATAGGTCAAGGAATTATTTAACATAGATAACACCCTTGATATATAATCCCTTAAAAAACAAAAATGCTACATTACCAAAGGTAGTCTCAACCAGTAAAGAAAATGCAGGAACAAGGATGAGATGTACCAACAAGGCTGTTGTGAGACAAACATGTCACATTAAAAATCAAATTCTTTAATACGAACAATAAAAAGTAGCAAAAAACAAAGTACTAGGGTGGATAAGTGCTTTCAGTAAAAACCTTCTACAGATCCTCACCCATTAACCAACAATTTTCTTATAAAATGAGTAGTAGCCAATCATCAAGAATCAGGAAACAAGCTGGACCAATGAGCTTTTCAAACTGAATCAACCATTTAGCATATCAATATTACCAACTGGAGACTATCAGTAGCTATTTCTTCCAATAAGGAGCATGCCAGTCTCAAATTCATTCAGAATCACAGTAGAACCAATAAACAAAAAACAGGAACAAGCTGGTCCAATGAACTAGTCATACCAAACCAGCTATTTAGCATAACAAAAGCACCAATCATCTTTAATCAGGAAACTATTTCACCAATAGGAACCAAATCGTGACTATTCATAATCAGGAATCTTGTCTTCCAATAGAAATTAGACCTTGACTATTCATATTCATGTGAGAAAAAGACTCAGTGAAAACACTCAGTAGAAGCAAAAGGAAAGTAAGGTGCAAAATACGATGCCCATGCTGACTTAGATGCAGGCCTTCCTGAATGATAGCATGATTCTTTCTTTCTGTCAGTAAAGTGGCTCTGTTTCTTAGCAGGACTCTTTGTTTTTCTGATCAACTGACTGTGCACAGTGACACTTGCAACCGGCCGATCAAGAAAAAAATATCTTCAAATGTAGATAAGGCAATATGTGTTAGTAATTACAAGACCAAAGTGGCCAATCAGCTGTGTGGTCAGAAACACCTTCTCCTTATATGAATGGAAAGAAAGTAAGACAGCAGAATTCATAGCCCGCATATACTCAAGTCTGTAAAGCAATCAGCATGTTACATTAGATCAGTTATATTTCTTGACAAGGCCTCTTGCTTTTAAAATGGGCTTAAGAGGGATAACACCATTAAGATAAGGTGGACAATCGGCTCTGCGTTCCATAATCCATTTTGTTTCTTGTAATTCAGTGTTGTTACATATATCACCTCTTCTCAAATTCTCTCTTAGCATACTTATGGCCATAAAATAGAACCGGTGTATTTTGTTGTTTTTAATATGCCCCTATAAGGCATTGGTCTCAACACTGTTACGAATGTCAGATAGGTGTCATAGAATCCGTTCTTTAATGGGTCTATTGGTTTTACCTACGTAATAGGCTGGGCAGGACATGCAAGTGACTATGTAAACAATGTTGGTGCTCTTACAAGTAGTTCTTTCATGTAAATAGTATTTGAATCTAGTAACTGAATGTACAAAAAACATTTTTAGGCTCATAGGTTAGTACTAGGCTAACTTCCCTTGTGAGCCATTGTAAGCCTAGCCAGTTATCCCTTGTGAGACTCAAATGCTGCACCTTGTGTTTGTAAGGCAAACACTTTAACCATTAGGCCACCCTCCCAACATTTTGTTACAAATATGTGGACAAGCCTTGTAAAAACCACGTATTTTGCTCCTTAGTTTCCTTAACATATTCTCAACCTTAACATATTCTCGTTGAGTAATACAGAAATCAAAGTAGCCCCTCACACCAAATTATTAGGAGTAATAATATATAATAAACTAAAGCATGACCTTTGTATACACAGCACTATAAAAAAAATCACCAGAAACTAGGGATGCTCTATCACCACAAAAACTTCATCGATAAAGCCACAAAAACTACACTAGCTACAAACAACCTGCGTCACTTCTTACTTTACGATGACCCCATTCTGACCAACCACCAGAACACACTAAAAAATAAACATAAATGCTGCTATAACACAATTGCTAAATTTGCATCAGGTGGGTTCCTATCACGTCATTGAACTTTTACAAGTTCAAACCACATATGGTTGAGACCATATGTTCGAATTTGTAAAAGATCGAGCATGTGAATGGAAATCTCCATAGGTGGAGGTTTCCATTCACTTCAATGTGATGCGATCTCAGATTTGGTATATTTAAGTAGCAATGGGGGGGGGGTTGGGTGTGCAGGGCTGACTTGCCCCCCTGCTTACAACAGTTTATTTTGTTGTCTGTTGTGTTTTTTTTTTAGGTAGTTGGAAGTTATGTAACTTCGAACATAATGATTCGACCATTAGGTGTTTGAAGTTACATAACTTTGACTATGTGATATAGACATATCAGGCATATCATACTATAAATATCACTGTTCTGTTCTTACCCCCCTTAACTGGTTAACTGGCTAGGTCTTCCACAACACCTAAACTGCCTCCAATTAACAATTGCCCAAAAATTATCTATAAACCAGAGGCCTATTCTGCCTTAAAATCAATTCACCAAATTGATGCACTTAGCTGGGCTCACCATTGAGGACAAACAGCTTCTAACTTTACATAAACCAAACAAAGCTGGTGGCCAATGTCTGTACTCCTATTCAATGGCTAGAGTATGGAATGCACTACCATTATTTATCAGAACAATCGTAAAATCATAAAGAAATTTAAGCGTATACTGAAAGACTTCCTACTCAAGTCACGTAACTGTCTGTGTTCCAAACCTTGCTGACCCTAGCCTTTCTAGTTTGTATGATATGTTTTGATATTGCCTGTATATCCATGCTTGTAAAAATATATGGGCATAGCTTCTTGTTCATGCGTAATTTAAGTTTTATCTGTTTTGTTTCTGATGTTAATTATGTTATATCTATACTTCTGTTTCCTCTTTTCTTTATAACGGGGCTTTTCCCCCCAAGTCACAATCTGTTAAACGTCCAATTTAATATGCATATCTATAGGTACATTTGTTAATCTTCTCTGTAAAACCCAAGTTTGGATTTGATATGCTTAGATACACCTGTCAGTCTACACTTGTAAAAATGTATGTACTTGGCTTTTTGTTCATCTGGGAATTGGCCCTTTTTCTCTGTTTTGATTCTGAAATTAATGCTGCAAAAAATATAGTTTTTATTGCTCATATCACTTTTTGTAAAAGTCATACCTTTGTTACTTTTCTTTTTGATGGAGCTTTTCTCCCTGCGACTCCACTGAAATTTCCTGCCCAGTCAGACTTTCCCGGTAAACAAATGTTCACTCAGTCAGTCAATCAATAAATAAATACCTTCATGATCCAAAAAAATAATCTTATCACTGTGCAAGCACAAGCCAAAACAGCAAATAACTGTGAATTGTAGTAAGCATGATGTCTGTATTAAAAGATAAATAAATACCCAAGACACTTGCAGACTGAATTTTTCAGTTTGATAAGGCCTGTTTGAATCTGTGTAATTAGTTTAAAGTCTGAAAAGGACAAATAAGGGAAACCTTGTAACGTTACCTGGAGGAGGTCATGGAAAGGCATACAAAGTGCTCAACAAATGAAATTAAATTATATCTTATGAATTTCTTTATTTGCTGGTGATCGTGCATTGAACCAGTTTAATACAATCAGTAAGACATTGTCGCTGTCCCTTTCATTCACTTTTATGCATGCCAGCCAGAAGGGATCATAATAAAACTAAAAAAAAAAAACAGTGTAAGAAACTTCTGTGTGTGGAAGATTTTCAGTCCATATATTTCTAGTTAATCACTATATATTAATCAGACAATAGTAGTAGAAGTAGCGAACGTAAACTCGTCCAAAACAAAACAAGACTGCCTGCCTTGCTTGCATTACTTTTGAATACTTAGTAATGTTGTACAATTATATATTTTCTATTATTACTTTTTGTTTTGTTTTGTTTTGACTTGACTAGTTTATGTTTGCGACTTCTGCTACTATTGTCTGATCTGATTAATATACAGTGATTAACTAGAAATATATGGACTGAAAATCTTCCACACAGAGAAGTTTCTTACACTGTTTTGTTTTTGGACCCACTACACTTTAGTGGGTTGTTTTGAGACTTCGGGGATACCATGGAGATTGCTTGTTAATAAAACTTAAAACTGATAAAAGTGCATTGTGCAGTTACGGCACAGTACTAACCATAGTTATTGCAAATGTTCTCCCTCATTTCCTTCAAGGTGGAGGGGACTTCTTCAGGTATAATGTTAAGTTTGTGCATTTGTGGTGATAACACTGATTCAGCTAAATTATGTTAGCGATTATCTTCTTACAATCTTGTTACACATGTGAGTGTGATGCTGAATTTACAAGCTGAAAGGTGTGTCATTTCTGAATACATATAGCAAACTGAGCAGCAAGCAATGATAATGGAGGTGTCATACTACAACAGTCAAAATACATGGCACCTTACAGGCATTGAGGGATGAAGTTCTGACTAAGAACCACATGACACTGTTTTGATTAGTGGTCATGGCACTAGAAAACTAACGCTAATAATCAAAGAATATTGTGACAATACTTGCTTGCCTTTGTCATGGGGAGGGTAAGGAGAACATGATAGGTATGTGACCTGTTTTTGTGTCAATTGAGAATGTGAAACAAATAGAATCAGCGATAACAGATAAAGTTAGGAGGTGTACTTGCAATTCCAAATTACAGGCTGACACATAGGTATTTAGGTATTCTTACTCTAGCACATGCACTGCTGTCCTCAGCTATGAGAAACCACAAACCTTGAATCGCAAGTTCCTTCTTTATCAAAAATATGACCAACATAGTGATAAACTCCTTACTGTAACCTGGATGACTCATATTTGAGAAACAGCATGGGTGCTGGAAGGACTGGATGGGTGAGGATAGGAATGAGTGGTCACATCTGGCTTGCACATCCTGGGAGGGAAGAAGGAGGCAGCCTGGGCTTCCTATAGTAGCAGCATTAAGAGCCCATTAAGCTCTGAGCTACAAGCTCTATATTGCTTGGTTAGGACGTAGTGGATGCAAACTCTCTAGCAACACTATGATGTTCCCTAGCGATGATATGATGTTGGAATAGTGTCCTTGACCTTCTCACCAGCCCTGGATTTGGGTTGAGTGTGCTGGAAATAGGTTAAGGTTGGTCCTGTAGGGCAGGTGAATGAGGAAGCTGATGGTCAGTTGCAAGGTAGGGGGGAAGGGTTGCATTTTGATGTGACAGAACAGTAGTGGCCTGAAGGTTAGCAATGAATTAATATGTGGCATCGGATTATATATCTAGATTACAGTCAATCAGAGCACCTCCTTGGCCCTCTTCAAAAGGAACGTTGATGATTGGATGGGAGATAGGAAACTCACCCCGGGGATCACTTCAGTTGCCCTGCTAGACAGGGGTCCAGGGAAGTAAATATTGTGAGAAGAAATAGCCAGGGAATTATTATGGCTAGGCTTGTACAGGACTTAGGGCTGATAGCCTGGTACCAACCTATGAACCTATGAACCTATATCAGTCATGGCTCTCCTTGTCAAGCGAAGAAGCTAATCCCATCAGGATAGAACTGTTGGTCATGGTATGATTTAATATCTATATGTGTGTGTGTGTGTGTGTGTGTGTGTGTGTGTGTGTGTGTGTGTGTGTGTGTGTGTGTGTGTGTGTGTGTGTGTGTGTGTGTGTGTGTGTGTGTGAAGAGAGAAATCATCATATATATATATATATATATATATATATATATATAGAGAGAGAGAGAGAGAGAGTGTGTGTGAGAGAAAGATTTATGTATAGAGACATAAAAACATAAAAAACAGAATTCTCAAATGCTACTTGTTCCCTTTTATACATAGGGAATAGTCAAGTTACAGTTTTGTAGCACATCAGCATCCTATGTCCTGCAAAGATATAGGTGTCATCCCAGGGATACATTTGTGGTATCCCATCCATTTGTCCAGATTGTGTTTGAATTGGGTCAGGGAAGTACTTTGATTTACATGTATGGGAAGTCAGCTCCAGAGCAGTGGAACCCTCTGTGAGATGTAGTTGTCTCTCTAGCATGTTCTGTGTAGACTGGCTGTTTTGATACTATTGTTTTCTACATATAAGGAACAGGTTCATCAGTACAGAGTCTGAGCAGGCCTTAAAACAAAGGCAGGGCTTACCTGTTAGCAGTCAATAAGAGAATTAAAATGTGGAGAATGACCTAAGGTGGTCCTCGTAATTCATACTTTGGACTCTCTGAAATCTTTTGGTAAGGAATTTCTGTGGATGTTCAGGCTGAATGTGCCTTTGCAGATACACAATAAAGGCAGCATTGTGCCCAATGACTGGTTTAATATGGGCCGACAGACAACGGAAACAAAGAACAAGCCCGTATACATCCCCCGTGTTAGAGGCCATACAACCCCCACCCATAACTAATTAATTAAAGTATACCAACTCTGAAATCACACAGTACTAGAGACAGGTATTTCGGTATACATATATATATATATATATATATATATATATATATATATATATATATATATATATATATATGTAATTTATTTATTTTATTTGACATTTGTTAACTGGATTAGTCCAGCTGGGCTAAAAGCCCATTTTCAGTTGAGACCCGAGGAGACAAGCTCCAATAGAAACACTTTACAGTACAGATATTACAAGCACATATAGAGAATAATTATACATGAGTTCCAAAGATACAGAGAATTATAATAAAGAAGGATAGTACAATAATATGATAGACAAATAATAACTTTTTATTTTGTTATTACATAGAAAATGTAATTCAGCTGGATTTTCCAGTAGAGTGAGAAAGATTTCACAGAGAAGAGAATAGTTTGTATATGATATAATAGTATATACAAATGTACAAGTGGTATAGATTTCTTCTCAGAGAGAGACTAAAGTTAAGGGGAGAAAAATTAGGAAGTTTTGTGGATGAAAGTCAATAAAGAAGGAGTGAAAAAGTATTCAGTAGTATAATGGATTAGGTAGGGGCATGACAGGGACAAGTCTTAGTGTTAAGTAGGTAAAGTTTTAATTCCTTTTTGAAATGTTTAAGGTGAGGACTAGATCTTATATGGATGGGGAGTTTGTTCCAAGCTTGGGCAATGGAGGATTTGTAGCGTAATTTACCGACAGTTTTATTGGGTTGGTAGATATCCAGGAGTAATTGGTTGGAAGTGCGGCTGGTACATATAGGAGTATAAGAGGATACCAGAGAGGAGAGACCTTTGCAGGTGGATGGTTTGTGTACTATACAGTGTGTGATTTCTTAGTGTGAAAGGAGAAGTTGTTGAGAGAATTCTAGCCATTGGAGAGCGTTGAGTGCAAGGCAGTGATGAGAGCTGTGATGAGAGCTGGTGGCAAATCTTGCTACCTCGTGGTAGGTTTGTTGGAGTTTGGACATGGTTGTATCATGTATGTTAGTGAGGATTGGAGCAGCATAGAGGGGGAGGGTGTAGAAGAGCCTAAGCCAGGGTGAGTCTGGCATTGGGAGTTAGAAATTTTCTATTACGGTAAAAAAGACCTAGCTTTTGGTGAGTTTTGTAATGCCCTGCAGGATATTTAAGTTACATTTGAACTCATCATTTATCATGGTACCAAGGAGCTTAGTGTGAGGTTCAGGTTCTATGATGGTCATACTGGAAGATGTGATGACAAAGGTTAATTTAGGCTGACAAAGAAAAAGAGGAAGAAAAAGCAGTAGTTTAGTTTTCTTTGGGTTTAAGATGAGTTGATCATCAGATAGCCATTCTTCAGTGGATAGAAAGGCATCTTTGATCTGTGTGTAGAGATCTGAGATGTTATTCCAGATGGAGATGAGAGTGGAATTGTCAGCATATTGTATTAGGGAGGATAGTTTTGCAAGATGTCTGAAGATCATTTGTAAAAATGTTAAACAGAAGGGGACCCAGAATGGAGCCTTGGGGTACACCAGATGTGATGGGAAGAGAGGGGGGAGCAGGAAGAGAGCCATCTGACACACTGTTGCCTATTGGATAGGTACCTAGTGAACCTCTGAAGTGAAGGAGGGGAGAGATTGAGGTTAGCAAGTTTAGATAGAAGAATAGGGTAAGAGACAGTGTCAGATGCTTTGGAAAGCTGGAGGAAAAAGACAGGCTACAAGTTGGTTATTATCTATAGGCCCTAGATAGATGGGTAAAAGATAAAAGGGCAGTAGTTGTGCTGTGGTGTGGTCAAAACCCATGTTGAGTGGGTGTGAGAAGGTTTTCCTGAAGGAGAACACTTTGTAGCCGAGTATGAATGCATTTTTCAAGTATTTTAGATAGCAGAGATAGAACGGCTATAGGTCTGTAGTTAGATGGGGTCAGTAGAATTCCCTCCTTTATGCAGAGAGATGGTGAAGAAGGATTTCCAAATGTCAGGGACTATAGCTTCTTGAATGGATCTATTGATTAGTAGGGATATGTGGTAGGCTGTTTTGAGAAAGAGAGGTGGGAGTTTGTCACAGGAGGGAGAGCATGGTTTGAGTTTCAGTAGAAGTGATTTGATGTAAGCAGTGGAAACAGTTTGAAAGAAAAAGAGGTTTTTGCTGACAGGGTTGGAAGGGGTAGAAGGGGTGTTAGAGTTGTGGCTACAATGTGTGAGTCTTTGGACACTATCAATCAAATGATTGCTGAGAAGGGTAGCAGTTTCAAGTGGAGTGTTGCGTGGGAAAGGGGAAGGAGTGGTAGGGTGACCAGGAAGGAGAATTTTGTTAAGGGTAGTATAAGTTCATAGATTCATAGGTAGGTACTAGGCTGTTGGCCCTAGGGACTATATAAGTCTAGCCAAAAGGTACCCTGGCTTTTGCCACCGAAGAAAATTATTTTCCTGTGCCATTGTTGAGCAGAGCCACAAAAGTGATCCCCGGGATGAATTTCCTATTTCCCATCCAATCATCAAGATTTTTCTTGAAGAGTACTAATGAGGAGCTTTGTTTGATATAGATAGGTAGTTTGTTCCAGAGTATGGGAAGTCTCTGGGACAGGAATCTCTCTCTCCAGCATGTTCTGTTTATTGTGGTGACAAGGTTTAGGTCACTAGAGCATGTAGCTCGTGGGATTGGAATTTCTTTAAGTGGAGCATGTCCAAAAGCTCTGGGCTTGACATAGCTTTGTGTGTTAGGCAGAGATAGCCTCTGAGTAGACGATATGCGATGGAGAAAAGCTGCAGTTTTTTGAGAAGGTCTGCATAGGGCATCTGTTTGAGGCTGGTAATCCTCTTTGTGAGGTATTTCTGTGGCTTTTCCAGTTGTTGTAAATGTCTTGTGATGTACATACCAAAAGGGGTGTTGTACTCTATAATGGGTCTAATGAGTGATGAGTAGAGGGGAACAATTACCTCTTTTTTTCCTGGATGAGAAACATTTTATGATGAGGTGAGCCACGTAGAAGTATTTCCTGACTACTGTGGCGATGTGATTATCAAAGGTGAGACTATTGTTCAACTGTGTCCCAAGGTCTCTTATTACACTTTTAGTGTTAAATAGACTACCGCCTATGTGGTAGTTCATGGCTACAGAGTTTTTACCAAAAGGGATGACAATGCACTTTTTGGCATTGAGCTTGAGGCCATGGCTTTGACACCAGGCATCTGTCTCAGTGAGGGCCTTTTGTAGGATGTCCACATCTTTTGGAGTTTTGATTATGGCTCCTAGTTTGCAGTTATTTGCAAACTTCATTAGCCAAAGACCTTCTGTGTTAGCCTGTACTTCAGAGAAGTAGATACCAAACAGGAAAGGACCCAGGACTGAACCCTGTGGTACTCCACTTGTCACTGGTCTGAAGTTGGATTTGGAGTCTTCTACTTTCACAGTGTGAGTTCTGTCAGTGAGCCAGTTAGCAACCCATCTTGTGACATAGGGGTTTATACCTAGTTTAGTGAGTTTATCTATAATTCCATAGTGGGGGTTGGTGTCGAAAGCCTTGGCGAGATCTAGATAGGCTGTGTGAACCACCTTACCCTCATCTATGGCTTTGGTGACCACTTCAAAGAAGTCTATCAAGTTTAGGAGACATGATCTGCCTTTTACAAACCCGAACTGGGTGGTGTCCTGACTTTGGAGATTACCAATGTCATTGTTTATAAGTTCCATGATGATACTTTCCATAGCCTTGCAGATCAGGCTCGTCAGGCTAATCGGGCAGTGGTTTCCGGGGTCCGTGGTGGCTCCCCCTTTGTGGAGCGGGATAACCATCACTGTGCGCCATTCAGTGGGCACATAGCCTGAGGTGAGGCAATGATTGAACATGGTACTTAATTGGGGTGCCAGTTCATTCTGTAGTTCATGTAGAACACGGCCTGGGATGTTGTCAGGTCCCATGGATGCTGTGTTTTTGGTTTTGGAGAGTGTGTTTTTTACCTGTGCAGCCTTGATTACAGGAACTTTGCATTCTTCCAGTATAGAGATGGGTCCTTTAGGGGATGTGAATAAAACTTAGTAAGAAATATTTTAGAAGACTAAAATTAATACTCAAAACAGCACTGACATCTAGGAAGAAAGTCCAAGCAATAAACCAATTTACTCTTCCTGTCCTGACTTACAGTTTTGGAGTGACTAACTAGCCCCAAATGGTGTTGGATCATTTAGACAGGGAAACAAGAAGTGTGCTCCATGCTCATAAAATGATTTGTAAAAATCAGTGTATACCAAGATTATAAATTCTCCTTTCTGAAGGAGGTGTGGGTCGTATCTAAATTGATTAAATGTATAGATCTGCAATCGTAGGGCTGCATACATATCTGCTGAACTCACAAGACCCAAATGTAGTGAAAGTTTTAAAATATTTGAAGAAGAAGTCTAAGTTGAATTCCCTGTTTAGTTTAGCAGGGATTCTTCCTCCAGCCTTCCTCCCATCCTTTCTCCAGTCCTTTTCTTGGACTTGTCAAAAGACTGACATATACTCACATCAACTTCTCCTACAAAGGCTAAAGTTTATTGCCTTCTCAACTCCTTCATCTAGCTGGTCCACCAGTTACCTACCAATCGTATCCAGTCTGTAAAATGGAATGGCTCCCACTCTATGTTCCTTCCAGTCACTACAGGAGCCCCCAAGGCTCTATACTTGGGCCAATACTTTTCAATATCTTCATTAATGACATGCACAAGGATTCAATGCTCATGAGCATAATACAATATGCTGACGACTCAACTTTAGTTTGGTCAGCGCCAAATCTACCCACTTTAGAACTCATTGCACAAGAAGTTTTCACCTCTATAGAAAATACAATTGCAGCAAAACCAACTCATCTTGTTCCTTCCTAACAAAATAGATTAAATCAGCACTGACCTTAATATTATCTCCTCAAGGAACACAATAATTGAAAACATTACCAACACAAAATTGTAAGGCGTTATCATTGATAAGTTACAGTTTCATCAGCAAATTGACACAGCAGTCAGAAAGACACTGCAAACTATACTCACTTTACAGAGCAAAGACCTGCTAAGTGATCATACTGAAAAAATAGCTGCCACCTCCCTTCTACGTCCTACCATTCTATATGCCTCAGTAAAATTCACAAATCTTAACTCAACTTGAAAGCACCTACAACAAAATTAGCAAATTCACCTGTAGTCTCCAAACCACTCCATCACTGCATGGTTCTCAATACCCTCAAATGGCTTGAACTTCCTCAATACATTACCTTCTCCCAGCCACTCACAGCACACAACATACTTCACCATCCACTAAAAATGCTTCCATTGTCAAATCTCAACCAATGGCGTGTACCAGATAGAACCCTAAGATCTTCAGAACTAACTTTTGCTCCTAAATCTTATAATTATTACTGACTTGCTATTCTCTGTTCTCATATCAAAGCCATGGAACAAACCTCCAAACCACAGCAGGTTTTTCACAGGTTCATAGATTCTTAGGCGGTTACTACGCTAGCCGCCCTAGATCCTTTATAAGCCTTTGTAAGCCTAGCCATATTGATCCCAAGTTGTCCCAATTATTGTTCTTGGTTAGATGTATGTACTTTGCAGATCAGCACTGACTACCATGTCCTTCATTTGTCCAGCTTGTGCTTGAATAGGTCATTGAGGAGCTCTGCTTCACATGAATTGAAAATTTATTCCAGAGCATTGGCAATCTCTGGGAGACATACCTGTCTCTCTGGCATGTTCTGTTAATTTCACTGGCAAGTTTGAGATCCCTAGAGCAAGTGACTCTAGTACCATTTGATTTGTGGATGTACAGTATTTCCCTAAGTTCGGGGTCAGAGACTGCCCTGTAGGCCAGGTTCAAGTCACCTTTCAGTAGCCAATATGATACAGAGTACAATGAAAGGTCTTTCAGTCTATCCATAGAGGTCATGGTTTGGAGGCCCTGTCTTCTTAGTGAGAAACCTCTGTGGTTTCTCTGTTTGCTGCAGATGTCTGGTGAGATACATGTAGAAGGGAGCATTGTATTATTATTAGTATGATTAGGGTCGAGTAAAGAGGGGGTTATAACATCCTTAGACCTGGATGCAATGCCTTTGCTTACAAGATGTGCAGTGTAGAAACCTGGTGTCAAAGTTCAGATTTCTGTCGACCTGTGTTCACAGATCTCACACCACTAGGTTTGAACTTAGAGGAGTGCTGTCAATATTGTGGTTAGTGTGGAATTCCTCTTTCCCAAATAGGATAATGATGCACTTGTTTACATTTAGTTTTAGAGAGTGACTTTGACACCAGTCATTTCTTTGTGTTAGCTCTTCCTGTAATATGTTAACATCATTGGGGGACTCAGTGATTCCAGCTAGTTTACAATCATCAGTGAACGTACTAAGCCAAAGGCCATCTACTTTAGCCCGGACTTCTAAGAAATAGATTCCAAATATTAAAGGGCCCAGCACAGATCCTTGCGGTATGTCACTGGTGATGGGCCTACTAGTAGTGTTGGGTTACTATATTTGACAGTATGTAATCTGTTGGTGAGCTACCTATCTCGTGATTTAAGGGTTAAGATCGAGCTGGGAGAGTTTTTCAATGATACCTAAGTGGGGGATTGTGTCAAAGATTTGGCTAGGTCCAGATAGGCAGTATGCTCTGTCTTACCTTCATCCAGGGCTTTGGTGACTTTCACAAAGAATTCTACCAGGTTGAATAAGTGCAATCTACCCTTAGTGAAGCCAAACTGGGTTGTGTCTAAAGTTTGAAGGTTGCCTATGCCCTTGTTGATCCTATCCATGACCTTGCAGATGAGGCTGGTTAGACTTATGGGTCTATAGTTCTCAGGGCATTTTGATGGCTCCCATTTATGCAAGGGGATTACTGCTGGTGTTCTCCATTCTGCTGGTACAAAGCCAGTTTTCATGCTATGGTTAAAAAGAATGGCAACTGGGTCAGCAACGTCCTGTTTTAGATTTCTTAGTTAGCAACCTGGGATGTTATCTGATCCCATTGAGACCATGTTTATTGCCTTTGAGAGTGCAGACATGACACGATCTCTAAAAATACTAGATGAAAAACTGGTATCAGGTATAAAATTCACCCTAAAATATCATCTGGCAACTAATAAACTATGCAACTGTACTACAGCTACAGTTTGACGCATGCAGTCCTAACTGTCCACTATAGATACTATACAAGTCTATTAATATAAAAGTATTTTGATTCTACTCAAAATATATTCAAAACATATTTTTTAATCTGATACGTTTTGTAAATAATGTTTGCTGACCATTTGTGTTTTGAATTGTCAAAAGTGTATTTTTATCCTTGTTTTTAGACATTTTCTGCATTATTTCCATTAGGTTTGGATCTGAGATTGCTCTGTATGCCAGGCAGAAGTCTCCTCTAAGTAGTCTGTATGCTACTGAGTACAGTGGCAGTGACTTCAGTCTGTTAGTGTATGACGTGCTGGAGACCCTGAATTTTCTTGGTTAGAAATCTCTGAGGTCTCTCAAGTTGCTGCAGGTGACTGGTAAGGTACATACTAATGGGAGCATTGTACTGACTCACTGGCCTGATGAGGGTCAAGTAGAGGGATGTTATGACCTCTTTCACTTTTGAAGCAATTCATTTGCTAATGATGTGTGCGATGTAGAATGCCTTCCTTACCACAGTAGACAAATGGTGGTCAAAGCTTAGACTACGTTAACTTGTTTTCCCAAGTCTAACTATGGAGTTGTTACTTAGGGTATTATTATTTATATGAGAGTCTGCAGGTATATTGTTTTTAGTGAAGGGGATTATAATGCCTTTTTTAACATTGAGTTGGAGTCCATGGCTTTGGCACCAATCAATGGTTTATGTAAATCCCTCTTGAGGTATATTGACATCATTTGGAGATTCACTGATTGTACCTAATTTGCAATCATTAGTAAACTTAGTCAGCCACAGCCGTTCTGTTTTGGCCTGAACATCTGAGAAGTGTATTCCAAACAATAGGGAGCCAAACACTGACCCCTGTGGAACTCCACTGGTGACACGTCTGCTGGTTGAGGTAAAATCCCTGACTTTGACTGAGTATGGTCTGCCGGTGAGCCAGTTAGCAATCCACCTGATGACATAAGGGTTGATAATCAACTGGGAGAATTTATCAATAATGCCTCGATGTGGGATTGTGTTGAAAGCCTTGGCTAAATTGAAGTAGGCTGTATGCACAGATTTGCCTTTGTCTATGGCTCTAGTGGTATTTTCAAAGAAGTCCAACAGGTTTAAAAGGCATGACCTGCCTCTGACAACACCACACTGTGTCAGATCAAGGGTTTGGAGATCACCTATATCCTTATTAGTATGTTCCATGATGATTTATTCCATGGACTTAAAGATAAGGCTGGTTAAGCTTATGCATCTGTAGTTCCCAGGGTCAGTTGCAGTACCCCGTTTATGAAGGGGGATGACAGTTACTGTTTTCCATTCAGCAGGGAGAAAACCAGTAGTCAGGCTGTGATTGAAGAGAGTACCTAATGGAGTTGCTAACTCATGTTTTAGACCATTTAAAAATCAACCTGTGATGCCATCTGGTCTCATAAAGGCTGTATGTTTGGCCTTGGAGAGAGCATTAATGACATGCTATTTGGAGATGTAAGGTGGGGAGAAATGTAGAGGGAATACTTTGTGGAATGTTTGGAGTAGACAAGGGGGTAAAATTTTCACCAAATATATTGCCTAATAGGTTAGCTATTTTTGCAGGATGTGTTTGCATGATGCCATCCACAGCTAGTTCAGCACATGTCTTTTATGTTACAGATATAGCTGAAGAATGCCATATGGTTATACATAGTTATGGTTACTAAATTGTTTTTTTTTCAAAGCTGCCCTTAGAGGATTTTATAAGTTGTTTTATTTGTTTGTTCAAGCAAAGGTGGCTGTTTTTCCAGTGCTCGGACCTCTCTTTTTTATTGTTAGACATCAACTTCTTCCTCTTGTTGTATAACTTATTAATGCTAGATGTCCACCAGAGAGGCTTGCTTTTTCTTGCGGATCTTGTTTTGATCCTATCGGGTACACGTGTAGAAGCACATTTATGTGCTTGTACAGGGCATTTGTATATACCTTAGTATAGTTGTTAATATCATCTCTGGGAACAGGAGCTTGGAAATTATTTATGCCATTCCTTAGGAGGGTATAATTAGCTTTGGTGAAACTTTCTAGCCTGATTTCACCTAAGAGGGGTTCAGGTGTTATAGCTACTTCAGATGTGACTGATTTGTGTTCAGATTTAACCAGTGAGGGTCCTCTACTTGTGATGGTGCAATGGTCACCCATGTTGGTGAGGAGCAGTTAGAGAATATTTAAGCCACTTGTGGGGTTGCATACTATTTGTTCCAGGGAATTAGTGTTGATAAAGTCCAGGAACTTTTGTGCGAACATGGTGGTACTCATATAATCATATAAGCGTCCCAGTCAATGGAGACATAGTTAAAATTGCCCATGACTAGAGTGTTTGTAATTTGATTGACTCAAGTAGATCCAAATAAGCAACATGAGTATCTTGGTTCATTGAAGGGAGTTTATAGGTAATGATGACTTGAAGGGGGGGGGGGGGTCTTACGCAGTTATTTGAACTTGGAGTGACTCCATGGAGTTTTCCTGTCTAACCAGTCTGGAGGTGTATTTATCTCTAATGAAGATAGATACACCTCCTCCTTTGGTTCTCATGCATTCATTTTGCGGTCTGAATGTGTGGAACACATTGTAGCCTTGCAAGGCTGGGGTACTCTGTGTGGCCCTGAACAATGCTTCTGTGACTTCACGGATGTCCTCCAGGGAGATGAGTGCTTCCAGAGAGTGCAGTTCCTGATTTACTTTCCTAACCTTTAGCAGCATAACCTTTAATTTATTTGTGAGTGATATTTTCACACTGGAAATTTTGTTCTCGAGACCTTGCCTAAAAAGGCACTATGAAGGAAGCAAATGCCTTAGCCAGTTAGCAAAATCCTACAGCTGACAGGTGAAGACCATCTCAGGCAAAGCAGTGTGGTCTGTCCACCATGTCATCCCAGGCTGACAGGAACTGGATCCCTTTAGAATGACATTTCAGTTTCCAGATGGACTTTGGCTGTAAACAAATGCAAATAAATAAATAAATAATGATTGTACAGGGATTCTGTGAAACATTCCACATAGGCAGGCTTTGGAATTTTAGTTGGAGGTAGTTAGCCTTTGAATATTTTTTAAATGTTTTGGGCTTAGCTGAGGCTCTGAGCTTAATATTTATTACAAATGAGACAGCTTTGTGGTCCAACCGCATTACTGAGGACTTTACGCTAGGTGGAGTGCATCATGCCCCTGTGTTTGTGAGGACCAGGTCAAGGATGTTTCAGCCCTTGGTGGGCTTCCAGACTAGTTGTTCAAGGGTGCTTGTGTTAATCAAGTTCAGAAATCTGTAGGCATGATAGAGGTTGTGTATGTTTCTAAGCTAATATTGGAATAGTTAAAGTTACACCAGAATGTTTTGTTGGGTTGACTGTGGAGTGTTTCTGGTACATTCCATGTCTTGAGTCAATCAAATTACAAACACTGTAGTACATGGACATCATGGAATGAGACCTATAGCTTGCATGGATATAGTATAGGACTTTATGTCCAACTTACCATAAGCAAAGTCCTACTATAACTTGCATGGATATGGTTTAGGACTTTGCCTATGGCAGTTGGATGTGGAAAAGCTCAAGAGTTTCATACTGTTTGACTAGCCTTGCATTGTGTTGTGTTTGATGTAAATTGATATTCCCCCAGCTTTAGATCCTACCTATCCGATAGCTGGTCCGAATGTGCAGAAGGCATTTTAATGTTGAACTGCCAGGGTGCCCTCTGCGGAGTCAAGTGTCAGTAACTGCATAGAGTTTGCAGGGAGTGGAGTTTCTTGTTAAGATCCCTGGCATTGAACAGCAGCACATTTTGATTATTCTGTACTGTGCTGACATTTCTTTCTACCTAGATTAGCTGAAACATCTTCAGAAAGTTTGAAACACCATGGATCTTGACACCTAAAAATAAGTCATATGCGTAGATGTACACTTTCCAAGCTGCAATGCATGAGGAAGGCATTGGCCTGTTTCAAGTGGTATCCTTTAGTAGGAGGGGAAAACCGTATTTCCATTGATAATGTATAAGCCATGCAGTGTGCAGATTGTGGTAGCACACCTTTTAGCTGTGCCGTTGCTTCAAGATTAATGTAAACCATAAACAGGGAGCATAGTCTTATAGTCATGTGATCCAGCTGCTGTTTTCTTAATTTTGCTGTTTCAGAGTAGCTTCCTTATTAAGAAGTTAAAAAACAGTAAGAAAATAAATTATGATAGGGCTACCTAAGCCAAGAGCTCCTGGTGAAGCCATAGAATGAAATCTGCCCATAGACTATTTTGACCAATTGCAGTTTGGTATAAATTGCCTTAAGCCCTGCAACTATCCAATAATGAATCTCATAGAATGTTAAAAGATCTATGTAAGTTACTTTTTATCTCTTCTCCTGGAGGAACAGATTCTTGAACTGTGAGAGTCATTTACGTTTCCTTAGACCTTGGCCAGCACCTTTCTTACTTGCTGTAAAGCTCATGGAGAGCATATCCAGATGGCCTTTAAGAAGTCCAGAATAATTGTGGGCAGCAATTTCATATCAAAGTATGTTAATGAAATGGGGCAGCAACTGTCGCAGTCTAGAATGTTGTAACCTCATTTTGTAGTCTGCGCTATCAGGCTTTCTACCCATTGATATTAATTTGTAAAGAGTGGAAATTATCTTATATTCAGCTTATTGATACAGTATTGGTCCAAAATCTTTCATCATAATATTGATTACATTCTGATTTTTTAAATGTGTTTCTTTGTTTATTTTAATGAACTAACATCATTGATTTATTTATCATTTGTTGACTAACCTGCCCACACAAAGCATTACTGTTTATTGGGGAAGACTGTGGACAAAAGGTCTGAAACTGGCATACACACATATGATGCTGACCCATAGCCATACTGCAATACTTTGTGGCAGTACAGTTAATTTCAGTTTTGTAATCAGAGCTGGGTCATGGTCAAATCAGTCCTAGGCAGGGTAATAAATTGCACCCCCCAAGTCATACCAAAATCTCATTACTAAGCAGTCTCTCCCCAATTCCCATAAGACACTGTTCAAACTCGACAGTATACATTCCATTTTTGTTTTACTTCTACAATGATCACAGAGATCTGGATTCATTTAAGACTTTTATTTCAAATTTTATACCAATAACAATGACAGCCATTTAATAAATAAAACAAAAGAGTCTCACACTGAAACAGACTTAGCATCAGCAACAGTACCTCATCCAGCACATGGTACAGTACTAAGTAGTTCTATATGAAGTGTGCAGGAATTCAAAAAACAAGTGTCTGACACATCGGCTAATAGATTGGGACAGCCCACTGGATGCAAGATTTTTGAGTTGATTCTAGGAGCTAGGGCTATTTGTGTGGTGACTTGGTTAACTTCTCTTCACTCATTGGACAAGGCTCAGGGATCAAAATCAAAATCAAACCATGCACTTAGCCTTATAATCATCTGCACTAAGTACCACACATGCTGTTGTCCATAGGTTCATAGGTGTGTTCTAGGCTAATGGCCCTGGAGCCTTTACAAGCCTAGCCCATAGGATTATCCTGGCATTTTGCTACCCGAACATAGTTCCCAGGGCCTCTGTCCAGGGGAGCAACTGGAGTGATGCCCGGCGTGAATTATTTCTCATCCATTCATCAAGATTTTGCTTGAAGAGGGCTAGTGCGGTGCTCTGTTTGACACATATGGGAAGTCTATTCCATAGCATGGGCAGTCTCTGTGTTATGAACCTGTCACTCCAACACATTCTGTTGATTGTGGTAATAAGTTTGAGGACTCTGGAGCATGTAGTGCTGAGGGATTGGGATTTATTTAGATGTAGCATTTCTATCAGAGCTGGGTCAGACATGGCCTTGTAAGTGAAGCAGAGATCTCCTCTAAGTAGGCGATATCAGACAGAGAATAGTTGGAGTTTTTTTGAGTCTGTCCATATAAGACAAGTGTTTAAGGCCTAAGATCCTCTTTGTGAGGTACTTTTGCAGCCTCTCCAGTTGTTGCAGGTGTCTAGTGAGGTACTGGCCTAATGAGAGAAGAGCAGAGGGAGACAATGACCTCTTTCTTCCTGGATGCAAGAGATGTGCCACATAGAAGGACTTTCTGAAAACAGTGGCAATTTGGTGGTCAAAAGGGAGGTTTCTGTCAGCCTGTGTTCCCAGATCTATCATAACACCTTCTGTGTTCAGTGGACTACCATTGATGTGGTAATTCATGGGAATGGGGTTTTACCCAAAGGGGATGACGACACATTTTTTTGGCATTGAGCTTAAGGCCGTGGTTCTGACACAAGTCGTTGGTCTCAGTGAGACCTTTTTGTAGGATGTCAGCATCACTTGGTGAGTTAATAATAGCTCCCAACTTGCAATTGTCTGCGAACTTTCTCAACCAGAGTCCCATTGTGTTGGCCTGGACTTCAGAGAAGTAGATACCAAATAGGAGAGGACCCAGGATGGAACTCTGTGGGACTCCACTCGTGACTTGTCGGCAGTCTGACTTGGAGTCAGCTACTTTCACACTGTGGGTTCTATCTGCGAGCCAGTTTGCAACCCACCTGGTGATATAGGGGTTGATGCTTAGTGAGTTTTTCTATGATTCCTGAGTGGGGAATGGTGTCAAAGGCCTTGGCCAGATCAAGGTAGGCGGTATGAACCACCTTGCCTTCATCCACAGCTCTGGTGACTGACTCAAAGAAGTCGACCAAGTTGATGCAGGCATGATCTACCCTTAATAAAACCAAACTGTGTGGGATCCAGAGATTGGAGATTCCCTATATCCTTGTTTATTAGGTCCATGATGATGCATTCCATAGCTTTGCACATCAGACTCATCAGGCTAATGGGATGATAGTTCCCTGAATCTGTAGTCGCTCCTACTTTGTGGAGAGGGATGACTGTAGCAGTGTGCCATTTGGTACAGAAGCTGTATTCTTGCCCTTGGACAGTGCTGTTTTAACCTGTGCAGCAGTAATACTGGGCGCCTGGCAGTCTGCTGGTATTATGATAGGTGCTTTTGGGGGAGGGGTAAAGTTGGCACTGAATCTGTTGGCCAGTATATTGGCAATATCTGTTGGCTCACTATAGATGGTACCATTGTGCAGTAGCTCAGAGCAAATCTGGGTATTGCCATGGAGATTCTTTACCTAATTACAGAAGGCCTTGTGGGTGTCTTTACTATCTGCTGCAATTCTGTTTTCATAGCTAGCTTTAGAGGATTTGATAAGAGATCTCAACTTTTTGTTGAGGCTGATAAAGGAGTTTTTTCCAGTGTTGGGACTTCATCTTGTTCCGCATCAGTTTCCTCCTTCTGTTGTAGAGTGTGTTTATGGCATGGGGCCACCAGACTGGCTTCGTTTTTTTGGAACGTCTTGGTTCTATTGGGTATGGTGAGATCCATGCATTTGTGTATGTGTTCATATAGTGCATTGGTGTATGATTCGGTGGTCATGCAACTATTCTCCATTTGCATGGGTGCCGTGAAGTTAGCCACCTCTGTTTTAGGAGCCCAAAGTTAGCTCTGGAGAAGTTTTTCATGGTGGTTACCTTTGCGTGTGTGCGTGGGGGTGTGTGGAAGGATGTCAGTTTCCAAGATGATTCGTTTGTGGTCGGATCTAACCAGGGAGGAGTTGACTATTAGTGTAGAGTAACAGTCGCACATGGTAGTAATGACCAGGTAAAGGATGTTGCTACCTCTAGTGGTGGTAAGAATGAGCTGGTTAAAGCACTGGAATTGGTGAATTCCAGGTAACGTTGAGCAAGTGTATTGGTACAAAGGTTCATAGGTGTGTACTAGGCTAACTACCCTGGAGCCTGTATAAGCCTAGCCCAGAAGATTCCCTGGCATCAAAGTTAGTTACCAGTGCCCCTGTCAAGCAAGGCCACTGAAATGATCCCTTGAGTGAACTTCCTAGTGTCCACCCACTCATCAAGATTTCTCTTAAAGAGGGCCAGTGAAGTTCTCTGCTTGACAGAATGGGAAGTTTGTTCCGGAGTATGGGAAGTTTCTGGGTTAGGAACCTATCCCTCCAGCATGTTCTGTTTATTGTAGTAATGAGGGTGTGGCACGTAGGGATTGGGATTTCTTTATGTGTCACATATCTATGAGCTCTGGGTTAGACATGGCTTTATAGCAAGAGAGATCACCTCTAAGTAGGCGATAAGAGAGTATATATGGAGTTTTTTTGAGTCTGTCCATATAGGGCATGTGTCTAATGCCTAAGATCCTCTTAGTGAGGTATTTTTGTGGCCTTTCCAGTTGTTGCAGGTGTCTAGTGAGGTACATCCCAAATGGGGCATTGTATTCTATAATAGGTCTAATGAGGGACGAGTAGAGAGGGATTATGACCTCTTTCTTCCTGGATGAGAAACCTTTTGTAATGAGATGTACCACATAGAAGGACTTTCTGACTACACTGGCAATGTGGTTATCAAAGGAGCGGTTGCTGTCAACCTGTAACCCCAGGTCTCTTATCACACCTTTGGTGTTTAGTGAACTACCACCTATGTGGTAGTTCATGGGCACCCTCATATTGCATTTGTATGTAGCTGTTACAGTGGTAATTTGGTCTTTGGAACACCACTTAAAAAAGGCACTCTAGGAATGGCAAGAGCCTTGGTCAGTATCCGGAAGCTCAGGGGGACAGATGCAGGCCATCTCTCGTAAAGCATCGAGGTCTGTCAGTCGTCATCCCAGGCAGACAGATACTGGATCCCCTTCAAATGACACAAGAAACTTAGCCCATTGATGAAGTCAGTCATTTTATGCTTGTTTCTGTGGTATCATTCTGGGTGATGGTAGGATGCTGTTCTGGGCTAGGGTCATACCCATCTGGGCTACATAATACGAGAGCTCCTCCATGTCTCTTTTCATATAGTCCAGGGAGGTACATCTCAGGTCATTCACAGAGTCATATTTGTAGCTGTTGTTAAGGGACCTGAGTGCATGCGTTATGTGGTGGATCCTGGCACCTGACAGGCAGCTGACTGTTACTTTCTCCTTATTCAACCTAGTGAGTTGGACATCAGTGTGCCCCCCCCATCAAGTCACCTATAACTAGTGTGTTGGGCATGCTGTTTTGCCTTAGGGGCTTTGGTTGAGTGGCACACTGTTTAGGATAGTTATGTGTCGAGTCATTAGTGATGTGTTGTGGTGGTCGAGTGCGTTTCTGCCTTGGAAGCCTCTACTGTTTGGGTAGATTTTTATTGAGAGCCTCCACGAAGGTGGGTGTGTGGTTTGTGTTTTTATGTGAAGACAATGCTGGTGTGTGTTCTGGAGGGCTATGTGTTCCATGCGGTGTGGTGCAAGTGTTGACTTTCTCCTCTTGACCAGCTATTCTGATCTTGGCTGGAGAATGCATGGCTTCCAGTTTGGATATATAAGTGCATCTCTCGCAAGTCTGAGTGGTGAGAGGTAAGAGGAGAGGGTTGTCGGTGTATGTGAGGCAGTTTTACATTGCCACAGGATGCCCAAGTTCACCAGGTTAATAGGAGAAAGCACAGGGAACTGACCTTTAGACATGCTTGGAGTGGTGGGCATTAATAATAAGTACTGGAGCTGTTTCCTTGTAGTCCAACACCATGTGTTTCACACTTATCTGCCTGCAGAAAAAAAGTTAATTAAAAATGTATTTACAGTTAAATATTAACATTAATCTTGCAGGGTTCTGGCATGTAGATCACGAGACAAATGCCCGCAAGCTACAATGCCAAAAGCAGAAGGCCGCAGCACCGCTAGACCATAGAGCGGTGCGGCCGAAAGAGAGATATGCCGCAGGAAACCACACAGTCGGGAAAACCGGCAAATGGAGACGTCCCCTAAAGTATATACGCAGGCTGTCACCTGACACTGGAAACAGCAGCGCTACTCAGCTGATCAGCCGAACAAGTGGCTAAAAAGGTCTGCCCACAAGTAAAATAAGAAAGCAGCATACCTGTTGCCCTGCGCAAGCATATGAATCCCGCACACACAACCCATACATCACAGCATGCCGAGGGAAGCTGACAAGAAAAGCCAAAGAAGCTGCAGCAGCTGCAGAGTGATAGTACATGCACACTGTCCAGTCCAGAAGTACAACACCACAAGCATCCCTGCCTATACCCCCCAACAGTACACATCGGCACAGACAGCAGTCAGCTGTGCAGAATATGTGAAGACCATATTTCACATACATGTGGCCATCCGGCAATGTAGTGGAACAGCAGTGCAGAGCGAAGGTAAAAAATAATGACAGACATCTGAGTTTCAGACTTCACACCCCTCAAAAAGTACATGCTAATGTATTACCTGTTATTCTGTCAATTAAGTTTGTCAGAGCAAGATGTACACAGTGTCCCTGTGTGTACCACTGTTGTTAATGGGTTTTCTACATGACCAACCTAAAGAAGTGGAGAGGTATGCCTGCAACAGACAGACCCTGTCCTGCCAGAGCCCCCCTAGTGCAGTGGGAGGTTGGAACATGCTAACCTGGCAAGCACAGACAACCTACCCAGCAGTGTGATAGCAATCACTGTAAAAGTGAACACTGACACACGGGGGTAGCAACTCACCTACCAGTCCCCAGCAGCATGTGTGTATTGTGGGGGCTGCCAAGTAGTAAGAGCAAGGTGGTGTGTAGACAGCTGCACAGGGCCACTGTGGCAGGCAATGCTGATGCAGAGGGTACAACGCAAGGTGGTGTACAGCAACATACCCAAATTCAGACAGTGACTTGTACCGGAGTTGTGTCTACATCCTGTTCCCTGCTACCCTGGATGTGATGGATACTGAGAGGCCATCAACAAGTGGTGTTACCATGATGGAATCTATGTACCTGTATAGCCCTGGTCAGCTTGGCAACAGATACAGCACAGTCCCCAGCCAATGGGGCAAACCAATGCTGGTAGTCGAGGGATACCTCTACCATTTAGAGCATGAAGCACTGCCTAAATGGTACTGTATTGAGTGGAGAGTAAAGGCCTGCAGAGGTCATGCCATCACTGTTCGCCAGGATGAGGGGAAAGAATTGCTGAAATCACTGCCACACCAGCACAGCCCAGATGCAGCAACAGCCCAATTGGCTACACTGTGAGCAGAACAGTAGTAACCGGCAATGACCTGTCAAGTCTGGTTATGCAGAGTGTACTACATACAGTGGATGACAATGTACTTCAAGAGATGACTTGCCATGCCACCATGCATCATAGCATAACCAGGGTACAGCAGAGGGCATGGGCATCTATGTGCACACCTCCAGCAGCACTTGTGGATATCGATGTCAGCCACTATCCACTCCAGTGTGGCAGCTTTATCCTCTGCAGAAAGTCTGATATGGATGGGACTGACTCCATGGTTCTACTAACTACAGCACAGAGTCTGGCAGATCTGTGCAGGTCTGACATTATTCTTGGGGATGACACCTTTCCAACATGGGCTGATATATGCCATCAGCTGTAAAAATTACATGGATGTATTGGCACCCCCACCTCAGCAAGGATTGTCCCCCTGGTGTACTGTCTCATGACACAGAAATCAGAGTCAGCATACAACAATATGTTGGAGATACTGAAGGGTATGGCTGCAGAACAGGGATGCACCTTGGCTCCACAGTATATTATGACTGATTTTGAGAAAGCAGCGATCCGTGCCAGCCGAAAGGCATTCCCTAAGAGTATTCTGAAGGGGTGCCTATTCCATTTTGCACAGATCATTTGGCGCCAGATCCAGCATAACCTCCTTGTGGCCCTCTATGGTACGGACACTTTTTTCTCAATTGCCATCTGCAAGCTGATTGCGTTGGCATTCCTACCACTGGAAGATGTTTTCTCCACATTTCAGGACATTGTGGCTACCTTACCTGACTGTGCTAAGCCTATAGGCATATTTCTGGACCATAATTATGTGCGTAGCCGACCTTGGAAGTATGCATCCCGCTGCTCAGCACAGCAATGCCTGCCATCTTCCTATCCTTTGGGTTTTGGAATGTGTGTGACGTCTCTAACATGGACTTTCCAAGGACTAATAACCAGGTGGAGGCATGGCGTCATCGGCTGAAGGTGCTACTTGGATGCCCTACAGTGTAGCTGTCTGACCTGCTGTCTGTTCTGCAACAGGAACAGAACCTGACAGATACCCGAAGGGAGTCGCTTTTGAGGGGATGCCTGTGACACTGCATAGGAAGGCTATTGTAAGGGAGCATCACCTAAAGCACATCTTGCAACATAAGTGTGACTACAGTGATGTGCAAGATTTCCTACGTGCTGTGGCACATTTCTACAAGTTGTGACTATTTTTTGGGTTTAGTACGCACCAAGCAATACACACATCACTTTACATGTTGTGTTAATAAAGGCTTTGCCCACAGCACAATGGGTTTCACAGTACCACTTCATGCTACTTGGCATCATGTGACGGCCACATGTTTGACTGAGAGTCACACATGGTGGCTTCTGGGGGTGCACAGTGTATCACTGTGGGGGTTTGTGTCTGCCACCTGTGGATAGGGTCCAGGGGGTTCCTCTATTTCCACAGGGAATTGTCCACAGGCATGTGTCACTGCAGCTAAACTGCCAAACTGCCATGTGTCCACATCCAGCTGTCTCACAGGGGGGTGTCATGCCACCTAGGCGCCTGAACCCAATCTTGCAGATGTCATACTATCCACTTTATTCACAGCCAAATAATAAAGACAGTCTCAATGAAACAAGGAACCCAAGGTTCACACCAAACTAACATGGCTCACATGATGATGTTCTTGCTTACTAAGATAAATTCCTTCCTTCATACCATAACTACAGGTTGCAGGAGTCCAGTATTTGTACACACAGGCACACATTATCAAACATTTTCTGAAGCATATAAAGTCTGAAACTCATGCCTATCATTATTTAATAACTGCTATCTACAACAATTTGCCAAAAAGCCACACAAGGAATAGACACAAACACTTCTCAATTTATTTACTCAAGAATTCTGCACAGAGCCAAATATAAATAAAGAATAGCAATATTATAGCCACCTACAACTTCAACATAAAGATGATCCCCAACAATTCTAGACATCTATATATATAAGCTGTTAGATCTGAGCAGATCTGAGCTCAGACAAGAAACCCCACCCTTCTCATTATAGTTTTCCACTAAAAAGTGCAACATCATTCAGTATCTACTTCATAAAAATCATTACCTCCCTAAATAAAACCTCTTCACCCCCATCCAGTGCTTTTACCACCCCCTCACTAGCACCCAATCCTAGAAATTCAGCAAACAACAGTATAGACCAAAATCAACATTTTGCATAAACTACCACTTCCTTTACATCTTGCCACCAGCATCCCCATCTTAACCTAATTTCGCCTCTGTATCCGTTGATAGCAACTTCCAATTAGGACCTGTCTCCACAACAAGGATTAAAAAATACCTGCCTAAACTCAAACCTTGCCCCTCTGCAGCAGACAGCCTCCCACCTAAATACCAAAAGATATTTGCCATTGCCATAGTGTACCCAGTCTCTGTCCTTATCAGTAAGTGTCTTGAATTGCTCACTATTGAAAAAAATCCTGTATTATCCCTCTTTATAAAGGTGGCATCTCCACTGAAGTCTCTAACTTCCAGTCTATTGCAATGTTAATCACCTTTCTGAAAAATTCTTGAAAGATGTACTTATAAGCAAATCCTCCACTATCTTCTTCAAGAATGTCTCTTAACATCCACCAAAATTTTTTTTCGCTGAACACACAGTACAACTAATGTCCCCCTATCATTCACTGACACCATAAATACATACAAGGACATGGGCAAACTCCTTTTTCCTTGGCTGTTTCTTACCCTAAACTACTGTATAAACTGTGTCAGCTTGGACTATCCCCTTCTTCAATAGCCATTTAACCGTCAGGCACCAGTTTGTAAAATGGCAGAATGATCTCTGTCTCTCAATAATTGCAAGTATCCACTGGGGTACCCCAAGGCTGCATTATTTGGTCTCCTACTCTTTAATATTGGTTCTATATTACATGATCTAAAGGCTAGTTACTCAAATATCTAAACATCAATCACTAAATGTCGAATACTCAAAACCGCGAATGGCAGTTTCCACAGAGGGAAACAATGCTGCTGTTCCACCCAAAAAAAAAAAATATTGAACTCAAATCAAGTGGGGGCTTCACCCCCCACACCCCCCTAACTAAATATAGCTACTCCGAGATCGCTCCACATTACAGACAGGACAAATTCCACGTAACGGCCAAATGAATTGTTTCCCTGTGCGGAAACTGCCGTTCGTGGTTTTGGTTCTTCGGCATTTAGTAATCAATGTTTAGTTATTCAAGTAACTAAACTTTCAGTCATGTAATATAGACCCTTTAATATCTTAATCAATAACCTGTATACCTTCATAGTTCCAGTCTCTCAAACAATATGCTGATGATTCTACTCTTATAAGTGTATTTAGTAACTTGCCTCAACTCCTCTATATCCTGCAAGAAGCTTTTCCTCGGTTGTGAACTGGCTCCATAATGCCCGGCTACTTACTCAACCCAAAAAATAGTTACTTCTATTTTTTTCCCAAATCATACATGCCTGATAAATTTCAAAATCCTTTCACTAAGAAAAACTGAAATTGAAGTAGTTTAAAAAAATGATTATAGATGACAACCTTAATTGTGACCTGCATGTTCAAAATAACATAAAAAAAGACTCACCAAAAATTAAAAATGCTCTACAGGCATGAAACCTTCCTTAGCAACACCACTAAGGCCACTATTGCTTCTACCTATCTCTTCCCATCCATCTTATATGGTGCATGCATCCTAACCAACCTTCAGGCTAGAATTAAAACAAGCTGGATGCATGCTGTAATAAGATAGCAAAATTTGCCCCAACAAACAATGCCAAGTCTGCCACTGCATTGCCCTTAACAGGTTCATAGGTGATTATTAGTCTAATGGCACAACAGCATTTACAAGCCTGGCCAATAATGCCGAGGATATGAAAATATTATATCTTAATTCCCCAGATATGAGATGGGGTTGTATCAGGGTAGTGTTTATTTGGGTGATGGAGACCTGAGTCATTTTACAGACTGCCTTTGTCCTTAAGGGATATGGGCAGTATCCCAGGATTGAATTTACCATTCACCATCCATTTATCCAAATTCTTTTTGAAGAGAGTGAGAGACAGGCTTTGTTTTATGAGGATGGGAAGTTTATTCCATAGACGAGGTAGCCTTTGGGATATGAATCGATCTCCCCTGCAACGTATTTTGTAGTCACAAATAAGGTTCAGGTCTATTGAAAGTGTGACCCTGATATAATTTTTCTTGTGACTATGCAACATTTTCATCAGGGCTGAACAGAGAATGCCATGTAAGTCAGGCATAAGTCCCCTCTCAATAAATGATATGAGATGGAGTAAAGGGAGAGGGCCTTTAGTCGGTCTGCATAAGGCATGTGTCTTACACTTTGTATTTTTTTAGTGAGAAACCTCTGAGGCCGCTCCAATTGGTCTAAGTGCCTGGTTAGCATGACTAGCATTATTGACTGCTATCCTCAGTGATATATCAAAAAATAAAATGAAGACATTAAAGAAGGTTTGACAGCTGGTGCTGTGGATCTTAGCTCTTAATGACCTGTTGCCTGCAGTCAAGAGTAAAGGTTTTGATTCTTTTTAGCTCCATTTGTCTACTTTGTGACTTTGCGCAAGTCACTTCACCAGACAGTTCTCTTGGTAAATTAAAAAATGTATTGTCTGTGTATTTTTGATTAATTGTAATCCCAAGGGGCACTCTTTCTGAAAATGAATTCAGTAATCAGCTTCTACACACGCGCGCACACACACTCACACACACACACACACACACACACACACACACACACACACACACACACACACACACACACACACACACACACACACGCACACACACACACACACACACACACACACACACACACACACACACACACACACTGCATCTGCTGCAGAATGGCTAAACACTTAAATCTTTTGCAAGAAGTTCCACACAAAACAAACTGTTCTGCTTGCTAAATAGAATGCAGCTAAATAAACCATTTTAACTGCTTGCTAAAATAAACCAGTCTGCATGTTGGAGAAGGTAGCTAAATGGAAAGCTTGACTGCCTACCATCTCCGCTAAAGGGTGCATCAGCTCATTAAACTACGTATTCTTCTGTGACAAGTTTTAAATCTTGTGTGCAGTGACATACTTTCTCGGGAGGACCTGCTGATAGTGAAGTAGACATGGACATGCTTTGTCGGGTTTATATCACTTCTATGAAAATTCAGTTCAGTGAACGGCATTTTCGATTTACTTACTTCAAACATGCCATTCGTCAAACTGCTCCTATTGAGATTGCGGTATAGTGAGGATCGGGAAGTTTGACCTTTCCCCACTGTAGTTCAGTCTTGGAGTTGATAAATATAATTAGCGGGTGGTGTGGGGCAGCCCCCCACAAGAGCATATTTCGATGAACAACATTTCCAATGCAAAGCCATTCGCTGAACTTTTACTTTGCTTAAGTGATATATACCCACTTTGTCATACGTTTCCTCAGTTTACCATGATGTGTATATAGACATGTTTCCAGGCTGAATGCAGAACGGTAGTGGAGTGGGAGGTTTTTTTTTTGTTTGTTTATTATTTTAAGGATAGGCCTAGCCCTGAGCTAGTACTGGACCCTAGTTAGCTGCCTAGGTTGACATCTACTGGCTTTGGCACTGATGATAATAGCTATACAACAAGGAAATCTAAAGAGTTAATATTATAGAATCAACCTGAAATACAACACACCAACTGAAAAGAATATGATTATTTTTCAATATTCTATAAAAGTGGAGGAAAAGAGTGCACTGGTATCTCTAACAAATGTGACAAAAATTCTGCTAAAAATCAAACGTGGAGAATATAGTTCTCAACTATCGTTTACAGAATGTTGCAGATTTTGTCTAATATTTTTGCTGTGTTCCTCATAAGATTGGTGTGTGTCAAAATATTTAAAACTGCATTCAGTAAATAATGAAAGTCATTTGAATTTCAGAACCCATACCCTTCAGAAAATGCATGCTAATGCAAAACCTATTATTCTACCAACTTTCTGAGAACATAAGAGCATTATTTACAAGCTGTCACTAATACTGGGCTTTTGTCCCCCATTAATTTATGGTTTGATCCTGGATTCTTAAATTAAGTGGTTGATAGTTATGGTGAGCAGAGGTTAGCCTAGGATAGTGACTGAGTACTGTAACACTGAAACAAAAAATATTACTGCGGGATCTTTCTAGTGAAAGTTATTAGTTATAGGCGGGTAACAGTAAAGACTGAAATGTGAGACAGAAAAATGGGATATTTTTGAAATTATATTATTAGAACAGTATTTAAGAGAAAAACAAGGAATACCTCATTAAGCATGAAGTATATTTTGCCTTAATAATCAAACCTGCATTCTGTTACATCTGTGTAACCTTCATACAGAGTGACTGTATTGGAAAGCAAAGAAATTATTTAATTGATTATAGGTCATAAAACAGGACAGTAAGACCCAATTTTCATTTGCAATATCATTTTATTATGGCATTGCAATGGTCTGTTTCTTGAGGTGATGTGAATTAAGGTAATTTAAAGATAAGCAGAGTACCTCTCTAGCCCTCTTTAAGAGGAACCTGGACAGGGAAAAGAGGTGCTGACTTTGAGGGAACATGAGCAAAATTCTTGGCTAGGCTTATAAGGCCCTCTGGGCCAATAATCTAATAACATCCTATGAGTCTATGAACCTATATTAGGTGACATCACAGTTATACTATTTGTGATTGCTCCATGATTATAAAGGGATGTTTTAAAAATTAAAGACTGCCTATTGCATAGAAATCTGTGGGAAGTGCTTAGCACATTGTAGCTTTAGAGTTATGTATATTTTTTGGCTTCCACAAAGACAGATTGGTTATGAAGTAATTTAACATCTGCTCATAGGCACATCTGCGGGACTTCAGAATTTCTTGAGCAGTGTTATTTGTGAGGTGTTCATTTGTGGAGATGTCTCAATTTACATCAAATATAAACACACATTAAAGCTGGTTAAACAGTATGATGCACCTGAGCTTCTCCAAATTACTACAGGCCTATACCATATCCTTATAAACTATAGGTCCTCCTTTGTGACCCAAGAACCCCATGGTACATACATAAACATACTGGAGAGCCCTTCCATTCAACCCAACACCATATTCGTGGGTGACATAAACTACCCATCTATAAACTTTGAATCGTACGTTACCCCAACACGTAGGCCCAGAAACCCCTGGACTTTTTGTAAACACAAATATCCTGAACTAATTAGTCCATGAAACCACTAGGGACACTAGTATCCCTGACCTGGTCCTCACAAATGTGGAAAAATATTGCTCCCCTAATGTAATATCCTCAATAGCCAGGTCAGAAGATACAGCTGTCGCTTTTGAAATAAAAATAAAACTTGAGACTCCAGTTAACCATGGGACTTTTAAGAATTACTCTGTGGGAAATGTCCTACTATTAAGTGACACTCTAAAAAAATTTTAGGGCCCCAAGTCTCCGAGTTCATCACTGCCTATGCATAATTGTTGTGGAGAACTTGTACAATCATATTAATAGATGCATAGAGGCAACTGTAGTTACCCAGAATAAGAACAGGACAAACTGAAAAAAAAAACTACTATAGTGGAATCCCAACATCAGAGGGTTGCAAAATTAGGAAGTGCACTGCACAGCAAGGTACAAACTCCCTCATCAATCTAAACAAGCAACTCAGGTGACTAATCAAGTCTACCAAAGCCAAATTTGAGGTACAAACAGCCTCTCAGGCCAAGGATGATTCATTTTTCAGAAATGTTCACAACCTCAAAGGCAGTACACAGCTTAGCTTTGAACTAATTGCAAATAGAGCTACTGATAAGAAGCCAGAAGCTATAGCAAATATACTGGTTGACAAATGTAGCTCTAATACCACCCCTCCTCTCGGACATCCCTCAGGAAATACCCTCAAACATAACTTCTCCAAAAACCACTAGTGAGTAGGTCTTGAACCTACTCTCCAAGTCCAGGGAACACTGCTTGGATGGGCCTCGACAATATCCCAGGGTGCCTCCTTAATAGCATGAAACATGATCTGTCAGGACAAGTAGAATCACTATTTTTGACTCATTTATTGAATTATCAGTTAAGACACAGACACGCATACATTTATATAAAAGAAAACTAGCCATGTTAACATGTTCAGACTTACAAGCATTATATATCACTTACTTTCTTTTATATAATTATCATCAACCAAATATATAAATCGCTCATGTCTTATTTTCCCTTAAACCTCACTCCTCCTCCAAAACATTATTTGGCATGCATTATTCCCACAAATTCCATTTTTTTCTATGTAATTTACTTTTATCCTTCTCTGCAGATCCCACCTCCAGTCCTTTTACAATATTCAGCATTTCAAATACAGTTGATTTAGACTTTGATTTCCATTTTATAGTAACTTGTTTTTTTTGGCAACTACCAGAATTAACCTTAATGAGACCTTACTATGTCTAGACAATTCTATCCCAGCTCAAGAAAACCATTTCCTTTGTTACATCCATTTGTTTACCCAATATTTCTGAAAGACTGCTCTGCAGGAATTTTTAAAGTCTGCCAACTTATTACACTCCCAGAACATATGTTCCCGGTTACCTTGTTGTTTCTCCATCATACCGCCATCATTTGCCATTTACCTGAGGAAAAATTATTTGGGATCTGTTTGGGTAATACCTCTCAAACTGGAAACATCAAAAATCTTGACAAAGGCCAATGAAAAACTGGCCAGAAATTGGGGCACTTATTAACATAAATGTTGGATACATAATCGTGTGACTACACCCACTCCAATGGGATTGTGGGATATCAACAGGAAGATTGAAGTCACTAAATGGTAATAAATAATGTCAGACATTTGAATTTCAGACTTCATATCCCTCAGAAAATACATAATAATGCAAAACATGCTATTCTAGCAACTATCTGAGTTTGCAGGAGCAATATTTAAAATATGTCCCTATTTTTGGGTCTTTGGCCCACAATTATTTTTGACTGTGTCCAGATTTCTTGCTCTGAGAGATTGAGAGGTATGTTTTGCCACACCTGCAAAACTATAGATTCAGATAGAATACCTACTTTAGTATCTGTCTACAAGAAGAAGTCTCACATTAGACACAACACTAACTGTGCTATTTTCTCTAAATATGCCTCCATGAAACCTTCAAAACTCAAATGCTTATTTGGGTCAGTAATGGTAAGTTACCATTTCCAGAAATGCAATTCACTCACTGAGGATTTTGCTGCCAACTCTGCCTAGCTGTGGCTATCCTGAGTTGGATATACTGTCCCAGGTAGTGTGGCATCCCAGCGATCACTCCAAAGTAAGGATACCGTCATGGTCCCCCTAAGTCATGATCCCCTTTCACATCGGAGAGAGGTTGCCAGGAAAGCTCCCTTTTCACAGCCCATCAGTCCCTTGGAGAAGGCTGTGGGAGATCTTTTTGTTACTGGCTTCTAACTCCCTCCAGCCGTGGCCAGCAGTACTCTCTAGCTTTTGATGCCTCCTCAGACTGCAGAATTCTTCCTCGCCATGGAAGCAGCTGTTAGCTGAGGGACTACACTGCTCCTCCATAAGAAAAGTAGGGGACTGCAGAGTAATCTTTTGAAATGTTCCTTATTATTGTTAAAGTTTTGAGAAACATGTTTCTCTTAAAGCTATACAGGCACTTGTGGTCTAATGAGGACAGGAGAGTCTGATCGCAACTGGAAATAATTGAACTGAAAGACAATATAAAGGGCAAATGAAATTGCTGAAATTAAAATAGACAGGAGCTTCCAGAAACAGAAGTCAACCTTCTGACTTTCTTCCATTATTGAATTTTAGTGGAGTATTCTACCAGTATATGATGACAGTTCCCCCTCTCATAAATATGATCACAGACTTTGCTGTAACAGTATGAACTTAGGCCTTGTAAATTGTGATCTGAACTCTTTAGTTTGTGTTTTCTTGCAGAGCAGCCAACTTTGTATCTCCACGACTTGCAATGATTAGTGACATAGCCTTTAGTACTTACATTGCATCATTGTTGGTTTAGAAATTGGACATGGCCATATTCTTTGAACACCATTAGCTGACTGTGTTTTGTGTCTCCTTGAGAGATGTGTTTACTTTGGAATGCCCTATTGTTCTTTTAAAATGTTTAAAGTGCATATAGTACACAAATAAAATATGTTCAAAGTTCAGACATAAATTGGATGAATTATTGAGATATACAAGTTCTTCCATTTTGATTGGAATACAACCACTGCCACTATTCTAGGAGCTACATAGATGAACACAAGTGCTTGCATCACATGATGAAATTGCATGTTTTGATGCTTTAGAAACAGTGAAGCCTGTCAGAATGTTTATTCTTGGGGTGGAGGTGGTTCAGAGGACCTCATCTTAAATGACATTCAAACATGTGTACAATAGCTTTCAACTTCTTGGCACAAAAAATCTGGAGAAAGCCCCAAAACTAGGGATAAATTTTAAATATTGTTATAAACTTAGAAAGTTGCTAGAATGAAAGGTCTTGTGTCACCATGCATTTTCTGTAGGAATATGAAGTCTGAAACGCAAATGCTTGTCATTATTTAGTGAATTCATTCCTCAGTGATTTACCAGAAAAAGTCCAGAAAATCTCAAACTGTATGAGGAACAGACAAAAAAATCTGAGGCAAAACCCAGGACATTCTGCAAAAATCTGGACAGTTGTAAGGTAAAATATGTATAAAGAAACACATTATCATTAGTTATGTAGCTAGACACTAGTGTTAAACCACACTTCTTATTTCAGTTTTTAAAAAGTGACAACTTTGGAGAAGACAGTTGGTGATCAAGGTGGCAATAGTAAAACAAAAGTGTCAGTAGTTACAAAGGAGATGAATACAGTACAATTTAAAACATGTATGATTCAAATTAAATAATACCGTTCAGATGTGAAACCGCGTCCAGAAGTAATGATTCCTAACTGGTGCACCCCGCATCCAACAGTAATACAAAAATAAGCCACTTGACCAAATCACCTGCACCAGTCTGGGTCACTCATACAGAGCAAGGAAACATAAAAGCCTAATTTTAGCTACTTGAGCAATGCTGGACCAATACACAAAACACATTAATTCATTTTCTGGATGAGCAATGATGACAAGTGATCGAGACACTGCCTTTGGGTTCCAACACCCATTTAAACTCTTTTGATTCTGGAAAAAAGATAACAAAGAAAATAAACAAAGCCCCAATACAAGTATCACTTTAACCAGCATTACAACTGGAAAAAGCTTGCTAAAAACAGAAGATGAAATCCAGGAGGAAACTGTAACTGAGAAAAAGGGTTCCCATCAACACACAACAAGTAAAACTACTTTAAAAAATGTGGGTTTGCCAAATGTTCAGATATTATGTAATGATAAGGACAAGGTTTGTACCATTTCTTCCATTTCCATATCATCCACATTCAAGGAATTATTACTTATCATTATCCTGTGTTGGCTAAACCAACCAATGTCACTTTAGACCCCTTATCCCATTGACCAGAATAATGCAGCAGATTGCATTTAAGTGCTATGCCTAAAACATAAAAAGACTACAATAAACACTACAGTTTTGTAATTTTCTGTTGATGTTTTTTATTACAATTAGAAAATTGCTATATGATGCAGTCTTTTCACCATCATACAGAATGAGGAGACAGTAAAACATCAGTCTAGGAATTTCAGAAAAAAGAGGCAAACAGGCAAGTTATCTCTCATCACAAGTGCTGCCAATCCAACAGCTATGTTTAGGGCTGAACTAGATTCCTAGAAGGACAGCCAGCACATAAAACAAAAAAATGAACAAGAACTTCTCTTCCTCTTTAAATAAGTGCTTCTGCAAGGTGTAGGCAGCCTTCGACCAAATCAACGTTTTTAAAGCTGTCTTACAGCCAGTCAGGGGTTAGGTATGGTCTCATGATGCTGATGTCATTACGCACTGGCGATGCGCGGTGACATCAGCATTATTAAAAAAAATTGTAAAGAAAGACAAAAAAATTGTGATTTGAAGGGCCATTCAGGAATTCATAGCATCCCATTATTTTAGCCTTAAAACTGGGAAATTCCAAGGAATTCAAAGGTACAGTTGAGAGGTATGGTTTGCGGTCTAAAAATACCTGTGCAAACATTTAAAAGCAAAAAATCCAATATCTTCTAGACTCTGTTGCATCTTTGAGAGCCGTGCTTATGTCTGTCCTTTGCTTTCTTGTGAATTAGCATCCAAACAGGCTTTTTGCCAAGAGATTCGAGGGGTGTAACTGTCATTCCTCTGCACAAGAGTGGGCCATGTACAGACCCATACATCTGACTAGTATCATATGTAAAGCCATGCAATTATCAAGGAAAGATAAACAGTATCATAGGAAACCTTCAGACTTTGCATCCATCGCAGTTTGGCTTTATCAAGCCACGCTATGCCTACTAAACCTCATGGACATCTTTGAGAAATTTACCAGAGCAATGGATGAGGCAAAATGGTGGCCAAAACTTTCAACACAATACCTCATTTCAGCATTGTAGACAAACTTGTGCAATTAGGTATAATCCCTATATCACTCACTAGATAGCCAGTGGTTCACAAATAGGACCTATGAGGTTAGGATAGAGGAGTCCACCTCCATAAAGAGGCCAATTACTAGTGAAGTCCCTCAAGGCTCAATGCTGACCCCCCCCCTTCCTTTTTACATTTACTTCTGTGAAGTCAAGTCCAAAGTCAAGAGCTTGTCTCTGTCCACATTTTTAGAAGATTGCAAACTAAGTGCACTCATAGAATCCCTCAAAGACATAAATACACTTAACATAGGCCTGGCACAGACTAATCACTGGTGCCAGAGCCACAGTCTTAAACTCAATGCCAAGAAATGCATAAAAGTATACTTTGAGAAGATGGCTACCCCTGAAGCTGCCTCATTGATAATACACCCCTAAGAGTAGACCCAGTGGTCAGGGATTTGGGAAAGCATGTAGAGAGTAGCCTGGCCTTTGTTCATCATATGTCTATGCTAGTAAGTAAATCATTCAATTTTGCACACCCTATAAGCAAGGGTATGTTATCTAGGTCCAACAATGTTATTGTGCTCCTGTACTCATCTCTTATCAGACCAGTTATTGACATCAATGTCCCATTCAGTTATGCGCTTGATCAGGTGTATGCAACAAATGCCACATTCAAAGGGGTGCCTCACAAAAAGAATACAGTGTATAAACAGTATGTCTTACATGGACAACTTCAAAGGCCTATACTTGTACTTGGTCTTCTATAGACTTCTGAGTGACAATCAGTCTGACCTGAAAAGCATGCTGTGATCTTTCTCCGATGCACCTATTGCACATCTATATACAATATCAGAATTATCTGATCTAGCATCCTAAACCTTGCCTGCAACATAAATAGAATATGCTGGAGGAACAGGTACACGTCTCACGAACTGCACCTCTCCTAACCCAATTCAAGAGTAACTTGGACTAGTGGACGGGCAAAGGGAAATTTACCTCTGGTCTCTGGGATGAATGCCTGTTTCTCCAGCAGGTCCTATTAATATCACAGGCAAGGTTTAAGTCTTTACAACAGGTAATTCTGGTGCTGTTTGTTTTGTGAATATTCAAAGGTCCATCAGAGTGGGGTCTGACAATACTTTATATGCCAGGCATAGTTCTCCCCTCAATAGCCTGTAGGAGAAAGCATATAGGGATAGAGCCTTGAGGTGCTCTGAATAGGACATGTTACGTACCCCCATGCATTTTTTAGTGAGGAGCTTCTGTGTATGTTCCAATTTATGACCGAATGACAGACAGGGGAGCAATGCTGAACATGTCAGAAGCTGTATAAAGGAAGATAAAGGAAAACTGGTCTGGATGGAGAGGTCAGCAATGTAAAAAGCAAGTAGATGGAACACTTGAAGGGGACATGGGGGTACATCAGTCAGCAATCTCGAATGTAGTACTCAGTATTTCCTCACAATTTTTTCTTTTTTTGTTTGTTTTATTTTGGCAAAGAAATAAATATGATATATTAAGCAGTGGGAAAATAGTTGATCTGGCAGGCAGATGGAAGCACCAAGTAGTTATGTCACTAGAGAAGCAATTCAGAAAGGGCAGTTCAGAAAGAGTGACTTGTGTTCCTTTTAGTGCTACAAGTCTATATAGCATAGTGAACAGTCTCACTGGCTTCTTACTGCTACAGGATGTTAGAATCTACAGTGTCCAAAAACTGGTTCAATGATGGCTCTGCTGCTCTACTAATTATATGGTATAATGCCTGTCATAGATGCAGTTTCCACAAGATGGTGGTATAGACTCTTAAATTTGCATAATACAGGCTTTGAGTGAATAAAAAGTTATGCACATGGGACTGTACTTTTTTCAGTTACCATTACAAGGGGGACATGAATAATGTAATTACTGACTGGCGAAACTGGGGTTTGGAGCATATTTTCCTCTGGAATTAACAGAGTTCATTAACAAAAATAACTTACAGCACATAGAAAGAAATACTGAAAGAGGCAGAGAAAATGGTGACATTCAACAGAGTGATTTAAAGTGTCTTCCTGTTCCTTCTGAGAGGTCATTACTTCTTCTAGAAAGTCAGACTGCGGCACTGTTAATTTAACTTTTATTAATCAAAATCAGACCCAACCTTCTAGATTTGAGAACTTTTCAGATGGTGATTAGGATGGAATTAGCAGGCACTTACGACAGGGATCTGATATTTACCATGGACACAAAATGACAGCTGATACAGTGTTTGCATTTTATCACTGAATAAATGAATGCATAGCCTCAGGTAGATGCAAAATATGCTGGGAAGCCTTTGCATGACATAAAATTCACTAAAGTTAACCACATGAAGGCACCGAATAGTTAATAAGAAAAATCCTTTGACAAATAATAAAGCTAGATTACTCAAAATGCTTAGATCCTTAGAGTTACCAACATTAAAAATTACGTATGAAGCAAAATATGTTACAAGAGGTAAAATCAGTAATAAAGCTTTCTTCAAACGCAAGAGAAATTAAAAGGTAAAATTGCAAAATATGGAAAGACAAAATGTTTTCTAACACTAAAGTTATATTCTGTATATCACAGGCCAAGTTTATAACTGCTAAAATGTAACATAAAGAAGCTGAAAGGGCTACAGAAGCATTAGATGTTTACCAATTAGAAGGTGTTTACCTTACAAACACAAGGTGCAGGGTTTGATTCTCAAATGGGGTAACTGGCTAGGCTGAAAATGGCCTGCAAGGGCAGTTAGCCTAATACTAATCTATGAATCTATGAATCTAAAAAAAAAGATGCAGGACATCCAGATTCCATAACAGCTTCTTCCCATGTGCTATCAGACTGCTGAACAACAAATCCATAACCTAACGCGCTACATGGGTAAAACATTTGTGTGTAATATGTCTTTGTTTACATAAACTCTCTGCATAGCTCACTTCATACATCTCTCTCTGCACTAGAATAACTGTAAACTGTAAGTTTGTGGTATATATTGGTGGTGGGTAAGTTTACATATGTGCCTCTCTTATTTGTTATAGTACTGTTTTTTTTACATATCCTTATATTTCTACTGAGTCTGTTCCTGCTGTTATATTTGTTGTGTTTCTGATGTAAATAGACCTTTCAAATTTGTGTTACTTTATTTACTTTTCACATCTTATTTTTTTAATTTAATTTAATTTAAATATTTGTATTTATTTAATCTATATTCCTTCTGTAAACTGTCATTCATATAGTACGAGCCCCAGTAGTGAAATTTTGTGCAGTGATAGCACTTTTACCTCTGAATTCATCTGTATGACAATAAAATTTACTTTGAATGAAAACATTGGCAATGTTGCCATGAAAGATGACTGCCTGCATCTATAAAGTATTTGTGTTTGTTTTTTTCAATCCCTAACATAAGCATACAAGGTCTGAAATTGCAATCAAAACTGAATCCCTAGTAAAGAACACAACGCATTTCAAAGTGATTATTTGCTGATCTTCCTGTGATGTGGGCATCAGTCCTGGACAAAGCAGACCTACTACTGATTCATTAAAGCAAATTACCTCAAATTAATTGAGGCAGACAAATTAGTTTAAATATATTTTTGGAAAAAAAGAAAGCAACACCTAGAGCATGCATGGTTAGACCTACTTGGTTCTGATATGCATTATACTTTTGAAGTGAAAAGGCAGCATACTTTCTTACTTTTTTGCTCAAATAATGTATCACTGCATCGTCATCCCCTTTGGTAAAAACTCAGTTCCCAATAATTACCACATCGATGGGAGCCCACTGAATACTGAAGGCGTTATAAGAGATCTGGGGATGCAGGTTGATAGCAACCTCTCCTTCGACCACCACATTGCCACTGTGGTCAGAAAGTCCTTCTATGTAGGACATCTCATTACTAAAGGTTTTGCATCCAGGAAGAAAGAGGTCATCGTCTCCCTCTACTCTTCCCTCATTAGATCAATCATTGAGTATAATACCCCATTTGGCATGTACCTCACTAGACACCTGCAACAGCTGGAGAGACCACAGAAGTACCTCACAAAGAGGATCCTAGGTGGTAAACACATGTCCTACACAGACAGATTCAAAAGACTCCAGCTATTCTCTGTCTTGTATCCCCTACTTAGAGGCAATCTCTGCTTGACTTACAAAGCCATGTCTGACCCAGCTCTGTTAGAAATGTTACATCTAAAGAAATCCCAATCCCTCTGCACCACACGCTCCAGAGACCTCAACCTCATTACCACAATCAACAGAACATGCTGGAGGGACAGGTTCCTCACTCAGAGACTGCCCATGCTCTGGAATAGACTTCCCATACATGTCAAGCAGAGCACCTCGCTGTCCCTCTTTAAGAGAAATCTTGATGAGTGGATGGGTAATAGAAAGTTCATCCCGGGGATCACGTCATTGGCTCTACTTGATAGAGGCACTGGGAACTAATGTCGGGTGGCACAATGCCAGGGCACTTCTATGGGCTAGGCTTGTAAAGGCTCCAGGGCCATTAGCCCAGTACACACCTATGAACCTATGAAACTGTGGTCTAAATAAATAAATACTGTTTGACCTATGACTGTCAAAATATGCTGATGACTGCAAAGTGGAAAGCATTGATGCCTATGCTGGAATGCTGACTCTGGAAAGTTATTGGTCTCTGACAACAGTACATTGCTCAATGTAAAAAATGCAGAACCATTCCTTTTTTAATTATATCTCTTTGGCATCACACTGCCTCAGGCTGTTGCTTCTTGTTTTCCCAATTGTCCATCTATGGATCCTCCATTTGCTACACTAGAAAAAACATACATGATCCTTTGCAGGGAGTGACCCAAGACTTCTCAGGGAATTCAACCTTCTTGGGACTGCTGAAAGATTGGAAGCTCAAAAACAAATCATATGGACTACATTCTGCATCATGAGAAGTATGTTCTTCTGATTATTATTATTCTTCTTTTGGCTTTTCCCGGTTAGGGGTCGCCACAGCGGATCACCTGTCCGCTCATGATTGGCAGTGGAGTTTTACAGTGTTGAGTTGCCAGTCCAGCACCCAGCCTTCCACAGAAGGCACACACACGCACTTACGCCTAGGGCCAATTTAGAGTGTCCAATCCACCTACAGCATGTCTTTGGGATGTGGGAGGAAACCGGAGCACCCGGAAAAAACCCACACGACCACAGGGAGGACATGCAGACTCCGCACAGAAGGCACCCCAGCTGAGGATTGAACCGGAGAACCTCTTGCTGTGAGGCGGCAATGCTAACTGCTGCACCACTGCAGCCGCCCATCATGAGAAGTACGTTAAACTACATTTACAATATTGGCCTTATCTTACTTTTAAAATCAGCTTTGTGTGTTGCGTATGCACTTTATTTGAAGTATAAGCTATTCATTTTTGGCATTTTTTTTTGTTTTTGTGCTGGGCCCAAGAGTCCTGACTAGGCCCTCATTTTATTGCGTTTTTACAAACGCTTGTCTGATTTTGGTTACCCACCCAGACCCCATTCTTGTAGTATTTCTATACATGGAGGTTTTTGAGCTGCTGCCCCTACATATATCTGATTTTGGAAGTTCCTCCCAGTCTCCTTTTCTGTAAACCTGGCCCAAGATGCTCCTCCCAGTCTTATCTCCTCTGCTCATCTTACTAGTTACTGACAGAAGAAACTGGGAAGGCGCTTCCCTTAGACTGGTAGCGTACTTTGAAATTGCCTTAAAGTGTGTGTGGTCCTCATAACTGGCTTATCTGCCTATGAATCCCCTTGTAATTGCTTGTAGTGTATTTTCATTCATTGCTAACTAAAGTGCATTTTTACATTAAGAAAACTTGGACTGCAATTCTAGCGGCAGAAGAAAGGTAATCTGGTTTGTCTGAGTTTGGATTCACACAGGTAGGCTTAAGTGAGAATTACTTGTAACTATTTACTTGATTTGTTTCTGATACCTTTTCACTCTTGGCTAATCTTAAGTGTGTTGCTATATTAAGAAGACTGGAACTGCAAATCTAGTGGCAGTGGAAAGTATCCTGATCCATCCAAGCTGGAAAACACAGTGACAATTACTTGTAGCTTGTAGGTACCTTTTCACTTTTGGCTGACCAAACTGTGGCTTTACATTAAAAAGACTGGGCTGCTTTTCTAGTTGCAGTATTGAAGTAGCCTGGTTCAGTTGGATTTGGAAAACACACAGTGCAGCATAAAGTGAGATTGTTTCGGCAGTCAGATGGCATTTTATGGACTTAGTTGTTTGGTGTTAATCTTCACTTAAGTAATAGTTTTGTTGTGATTTTACATTAACAGAAACAAAAGTTGACCAGCAAGAGCAAAAATGGATGTTGAAATGAATCAGTCCTTTATTGTCACAAAATATTCAGACCGGTTTCGGCAAAGATTGCCTTCTTCAGTGTACACTTTGTTTGGTGTGATTTTACATTAAGCCCTCTTTCTCTCTTATTCGTGTCCCCACTGCTTATATTAGATCACTACTTAGTAAAGTCAAATCTTGTTCCCCATCTGCTGATAACTTACCTCCTATATTCCTTAAGCTAGCTGCTAAATCCATTGCTCATCCCATCTCCATTCTAATCAACAGATCCATCAAAGAAAACACAGTTCCTAATATCTTGAAAAAATTCCATGGTATTCCCCTTCATAAAGGAGGAAACTCTACAGCATCTTCTAACTTCTGGCCAATTGCTATTTAATCTCTACTATCAAAATTTCTTGAAAAATGCATACATAACAACACAAAATAAACTTGCAGGTGAACAGGAACTTCAGTCTGTTTGCCACATTGGTGTCTACAAATCTAAAACAGGTATAGATGGTCACAGTTGATTTGTACAGTTCAGACGTCTCTCTCTCTCTCTCTCTCTCTCCCTCTTTCTCTCTCTCTCTCTCTCTCTCTCATCTGCATTTTCAAGAACGGACCTGTAAATAAAACAGATAATCGTTAATACAGTAGAATCTTTCCCAACTCTAAACTGCCAGCAAGGGTTTTGAACAATAGCCCAGTTTATTTCAGTTCAAAGGTTTTTAAATCTCCCACCAAGTCATCCATGGAGAAACTGTTGATTCTTAGGCTCACCAACACAGGTAACCTTTTATTTCTCTGCCAGCAAAGTGCTCTAGGTAAAATGAGAATGTTCCACAGGACTCTTCCCTCAGAACTGATGGCTTTGGCCTTGAACAGTCTCCCTCTTCACCCTGAACACATCAACACATCCACAGAAATGCAGTTCAGACTCCTTTGGACTTCCCAATGACTTCTGCCATCTTGACTTTTCCCATCATTTAAATGAGGCATGTTTCCTCTCAAATACTCTCTCCTAGAAACTCAGGCAAACCAGTTTAAAAGACCAGTCCCCACTATTCTGCTTTGTTGCCCCTGATCTCATATTAGCCTTCCCTAATGCTGTCATATCCCCTACTTACTCCCTGCTTAACTACTAAGTAATGCCATGGTGCTAACAACACACTAGTTCTACCCAGCTTGGCATACCTGCTGGGCAGGTACTTGGTGGAACTACCATGCTTGTTACAACATATAGATATATTGATAGACAGATAGATAGACAGACAGATAGATAGATAGATAGATAGATAGATAGATAGATAGATAGATAGACAGACAGATACATGGATAAATAGATAGATACATAGATAGACAGATAGATATATATATAGATAGACAGACGGACAGACACATAGATATGCATAGTAAAAATTTTAAGACAACAGTTATGAGTTCGATAACATGATAAGGTTAAAAATGTTTCATGGTCTGCCCTGTATTTATCATTCCCCATGAAGATGATATAGACTACAAGTGCAGTGTCACCTCACATCTGTTCAGCCATGCAGCACCATCCTATTACCTATAATTTTCTACACTTGAGGGTGTTTAAATACAAATGCTCACACTAATTTGGGTAGACAAATAACTCGTATCTGTTCTACAAGTCTTCAGGGAGGAAAGAGTTTTGGCAACTCTCACCTTGCTTACTATAATTTGGCTTTCAAACTAAAACTTGCAGGATCAAACAAATGTATCGTAGTAGATGTCCTGATATGGAAATCTTTAGAAAAGATATGTATTCCCTATAGACCATGCTTAAGAAGTCTGAGAGATGTTTATGGTGGTATCTGGATGGCACAGTGGTGCGGTAGCATTGTCGCCTCACAGCAAGAGGTTCTCTGGTTCGATTCTTGGCTGGGGTGCCTTCTGTGTGGAGTCTCCATGTCCTCCCTGCGTTCATGTGGGTTTCCTCCGGGTGCTCCGGTTTCTTTTCACATTACAAAGACATGCATCTGAAGCATTTCTCCCTGGGCCTCCGCTGAAAATTGGCTTTGTTCCAAGTCGGACTTTCCCATTTAAATAAATATCTGGGGCTGATATACTTTAAGAATATGATGAAAATTGTCTTTTTCACTAATGTGTACTTTAAGAGAGTCAAGAACCTTTACTTTTGGGATTCAGTGTTATTGCAGCTGATAGTTATGCCTTTTTATCTGCTGACTCATTAAAAGGGCTAATGCTGTTACAATGAGGGAGGGATGTGGTTATTCAGTATAGTTCAGCATTAGACTCCCTCACCAACCTGTGTTACAGGTGTCAACTCCTTGTTTAAAATATGTTGGCAAGCAATGTGTCTGTCAAGGATGCCCAACCGATACAAGGGAAGACAAGCCTCTCTGATAAGAATAAGTGTTGTCAGATGTTCTTATCTTCACTTTGGGAGAATGTCATTGGTGTAATAATGCTGATGCCTTCCATCTCTTGGTTTTCTGCTTTATTTTCAGACAGAGGGTCCCTTCTGTACAGTCTGCATGTCCTGTGTGTGTCCACATGGATTTTTGCCAGGTGCGTCCATTTCCTATCACAACCCAGGCTCAATGTCTGCCAGAGTAAAAACATAATCACATTAGTCTAGCTGTCCTAATGACAACTATTTTGAGATAAAAATATTAAAATATTATAAAAAGTAATTGCAGTGATTAGGATACTTTTGTAAAATGCAGTTAGGTAAAATAATTATGTATTTTGGTATATATATATATATATATATATGGTTCTACCTGACATAACACCACAATAACAATTATTAAAACAAAACACATCCCCATTCCACAAACCACACACACAACACAAGCACACCAAAACCTAACTCACTTAACCCACCCCTATCCCCACAGACCGTCACTACCGCATACTCACACAGCCTTTCCCCATGTCGGCATCCTCGGTTGGTGTGTTGTCATCCGTGTCGGTCGGTCTTCTGCAATGTCGATGTTCTGCCACGGTCTTCTAAGTCAGGTAGAACCATATATATATATATATATATATATATGTGTGTGTGTGTATGTGGGGGGAGGTTGCATGTATGTGCGTATGTGTCTGTGAATATCTACATACTACATTAAAACTGGCATCCTGTCTAGGATTGGTTCCCTGATTTGCATTTGTGATATGTCCTGGCTTCCCTGTAAAATGAAATGGGATAAAGTGGGGGGGGTAACAAAAAATAAATGAGTGTAAGAATGAATAAATGAATGCATGAGTAAATGAATATATAAACAAATGATTAAACTACTGGACAGGAGAAACAGGTGCTGACTTTGAGGGAACATGGGCGAAATTCTTGTCTGGGCTTATAAGGGCCTCCAGGCCAATAGCCTAGTATCATCCTATGAACTTATGAACCTATGAATAAACAGCATCATCATATGACCTTATGAACCTATGAATAAACAGCATCATCCTATGACCTTATGAACCTATGAATAAACAGCATCATCCTATGACCTTATGAACCCATGAATAAACAGCATCATCCTATGACCTTATGAACCTATGAATAAACAGCTCCTCTCTTACACTTTTGCAAGAAAATCTCCTCACCCAAACCCAACACAGTTTCCACCCCAACCATAGTACATCTACTGCACTAGTGTCCTTTATTCGAACAATCTCTAGATATTGAGACAACAACAAATTAGTATCTTGCCTATTCCTTGACCCCTCAAAGGCCTTTGATACTGTCTCTCATAACCTACTTTTGTCCAAATGATCTTAATGTTTCCAGCTCTGCTCTTTCTTGGTTCTCTAGCTATCTCTGTATTAGATTTCAATGTGTTAGATTGCACTCTGTGGCCTCCACTTTCCTCCAAGTCCAAACAGGGGTTCCCCAAGGCTCCATCCTTGGACCTCTACTTTTTAGCATTTTTATCAACAACCTTTATCTCTCCTGTTCTAACTCCTCTTTAATTCAATATGCTGATGACTCTACAGTCATTTCCATCTCTGACAGTCTCCCCCACCTACACACACGTACCCAGATATCTCTTCACTCTGTGGAAAAATGGCTAACTACTAATTAACTCCTACTCAATCCAAATAAAACTAAACTCCTTCTCTTCCTCCCTAAATCTCTCCAACTCCTTAAATCTACCTTTACTGTCTTCTCCCTAAATAACACCACTATACAGACTGAATCCCACACTAAACTACTTGGGGTCATTATAGATGACCAACGTAAACTTGATCTTCACATCCATAACTGTATTACTAAAACTCATCAAAAGCTCGGCCTTATTTACAGAAGCAAAATATTCCTCACAAATGAATCCAAACTCACTCTAGCTCAAGCCTATCTATTTCCCAGTCTGTTTTATGCTGCACCTATCCTCACCTACTTTCAAACAAATCTGCTGTCAAAACTTGAACTCACATAATAAAATTGCTAGATTTGCCATTGACCAACCCTATAACTCTCACCAAAATTTATCCCTGAAAAAGTTAAATTGGCTTGAATTATGCTGTCAACTGCTGCTGTTTCAATTTCATTTGACACACTCCATCCTTCATCAGCCCCACTCTTGTCCTGTCCTCTCAATTCTCATCTCTCCTTACCTACCTCACCGCACACTCTGCAGCACTAAACAACACCTCCTTTAGATCTACAAACCCAACAAAACCAGTGGTAAACTCCTTTATAACCACACTGTAGTGACTGCTTGGAATAAGGTACCACCATACTCAAGAGGAATCACCAACACAAACTCCTTCAAGGAAACACTAAAAGGCTAGCTATTAAACTCTAGGACTTGCTCCAGCTCTGACCCTACTTGATATACCTTTTACCTCCCTCTGCCTTATGACATTGCTCTCCTATGATTTTTTTTCCTCTTGCCCTTCATCTGAAAGAAATAGAAATGCTCATATGATTTTACTGTTATTTTTGATTATGTTGGTCTACCGTTCTGCCATATGTTTATTTTCTGTCTTTATGACAATGTAATATAGTACACTTTATGTTTATGTGAACACTGCTATACTGAATGCTATTGAATGTTAATATCTTTTCAGTTTTATTGTTCTTTTTACTTACTTTGTTGTTAATTATTGCATATGTTTATTTTGGAGCTTTTCTCCTCTGGTCTCCGTTGAAAAAGGGCATTCGCCCTTTCGGACTAACTCAGTTAACAAATGTCAAATAAATAAATAAGAAATAAGAAATTGCAGGATCATCCATCTTGTGGCAGAAGGAGTTTATGTGTTCTCTCTGAGATGGGGAGCATTCCAAGCAGCTCAAAGTGTAGTCATTTACTGGCCAGAAGGCAGATGAGTTAGTTTTCTGTTTGCTAATTAATTAGGCACTTTTTTCACAAAGCTGGTCACCATGCAATGACAGTTAGCAGTGCCCTGTAGAGTAGCAGACTTATAAAGCTAGTACTTAGGACTTTAACCTGTAAAACAGAAAGGCTTTGCATGGAGGTAAGCTTAGCGCAGCTAGTTAGTACATCAAACAACACCAATTTGATTACTTTTGTATATATGTAAATTTACCTATGTCGCAAGTGATAATTCAATAAAGTGTTTAAAAAATATCACATCATAGCACTATCTAACGTCTAGCGTAACCCTAGACACTAGTCAGGTGACCCTGTAAAATAAAGTTCCTAAACCATAATAGTCCAACCCTAATACATGTCCTGACAACATGGATTTGCAATTTCCTAATGTCTCTGTGGTCAGGTTGACAGATAAAGGCATCGTGAGACAATATAATAGCCTTTTAATCCTTAAAGAAACTAACACAGTATATGAGAAACTGGGAAACATACATTGCCTGTAACTCACAGGCATAACATTTCCTGGACTTTATCAACACAAACATCCTGAACCATATAGTTTGCACTGCAACCAGAGGATCAAATATATTAGGCCTAATACTCATGAAGATGGGAGAGCATTGCAAAATCAGAAAGAGCAACTGTCATAGATACAAGAGCTCTCTGATTCAAATACATAAGAGATCTAATAAAGTCAACGAGGCCAGGATAGCATCCCAGGCTAATGACAACCACAAGGTATTCTTTAGCTTCAAGGAACAGTAAAGGTTACACTCAGCAGTGTGCAGAACTAATGGTGACTACAACTACCTTCTCTGATCAGGGTAACAGCAAATCTATTGGCTGATAAATTTAACTCTGTTTTCCTGTGAAATCCCTTCTAGCATACCCCCTCCAAGTATCAACAGGGAACAGATCCTGGTAGTGCTCAGTAAGGCCACAAACACTGCTTCAGTGGACCCTGACATCATTCCTAGTTGCCTCATATATAGCATAAAACATAACCTAACAGAACCACTTGAGGCACTGATGAAGTACAGCCTCAAAACAGGTTATATGCCAGGTGAATGGAGGGCAACAGCTGTCAGCCATCTTTATAAGGTAGAGCATCATTCTGACAAGACAGATATGCAAAGTCATGGAATAGATTATCTTGGAAATGACCAACAAGGACATTGGCAACTTACAGACCCATCCAGTACGGATTTGTAAGGGTAGACCTTGCTTACTCAACCCGGTAGACTTCTTTGAGAGGGTCACCAAGGATATGAATAAGGGAAAAGTGGTGCATATTGCATACCTTGACCTGGCCAAGGTGCTCAATACCATTCTTCACTCAGATATTGTTTACAAACACTCAGAACTACGTGCACGTCTCTAAATTAATCACTGGATTGCTGGCTGGCTCACAGATAGGACCCAATAAGACAGAACTGATGACGACACCTGCACCAAGAGAATGGCCATCAATTGAGTATCCCAGGGCTCCATGCTGGGCCTTCTCCTGTTTTGTATCTATCTGTATTCTCAGATGTAAAGGCTAATGGCAAAGACCTCTGACTCACCAAATTTGCAGATGACTGTAAATTGGGAACTATCATAGATTCCGCCATGACAACAACATCCTACAAGAGGGTCTAACACAAACAAAATAAATGTTATCAAAGCCATGGATTAAATATCAGTGTGAAGAAATTCCTTATAGTGCCCTTTGACAAATCGTTCACCGAAGCTTTACTCTAGTGATAAAACCCCCATAGGAGTTGACCTGAAAGTTATAGCATCCAGGTCCATGGAAGCGATAGTACCACTCTACACATTCCTTATCAAACCCATCACTGAGTACAGTGTCCCTTTTGGCATTTACCTAACTAGGCACTTGCAACAATCAGAGTGCCTTCAAAGGTCTCTCATCAGTAGAATATAGAGTATGAATAACATGTCTTCCCATAAGGTCCTATCTCTTTACTCAGTCTCCTACAGGTTACTGAGAAGCAATCTATGCCTAGCATTTAAAGCATCCTCAGCTCCAGCTCTGATGGATCTCTTACAGATCTGCAAAACAAACAGCACCAGATGTACTAGATCTGAGGACCTGAACTGTGCCTGCAACATAAATATTGCATGCTGGAGAGACCTATATGTGTCTCAAAGACTCTCCATGGTATGGAATACACTCCCCATCTATGTGAAGTAGAGTTAATCCCTGTCTCTATTCAGAAGAAACCTTTATCATTGGATAGGAAGTTACAAACTCACCCCCAGTCTGGCCCCCAAGTGTCTAATTGACAGAGGTCAACAGCAAGTAAATTAATCCCCAACTAACATCCCTCCCTAACATAACCCATAGCTACATCTTTAATAACATACCCCATCATTTAGGCATCCAAGGAACTCTGGAAAAAAACTGGGTTGGGTAGCATGGCTAGGCTTGTAAAGACCCTGGGGTTGTTGTTCCCTATTATAAACCTAAGAACATCTTTACTAGTCCCAAACGTCAAGGGATCCAATGGAGAAATTAATCATGGAGCCTGGGAACTGTCATTTTTTGCTGCAGGTGATTATATGACCTAGCTATGGCTGTGGCTAGTTCAATGACATTAAGACATTCTCATCACCATCACCACCAGAATCAATCTAAGATAACCTGCAAGGCTGTTAGTCTCCACTAGAATTTGCACAGGATTTATTTTTTCCCCACATTATTCCCCCATTATATAAAAGCTGGCCATCAGCTTTTTTATTTTGTCCTCTCAGCCAACCCTACCAGCAGCTCAAGCCTGTTCCCAAACTTGAGATGCCATTCCTGCAGATGGATGGCCAGGCTCTGTGACACTGACACTTGGCTGGCTATAATAATCTACTTTTAGAAGAATAGGAATACCATGAACTTTGATTGTAAAACTGATGGGCATTTTCTCAAAAAGGAAAGTTTCTTAAGGGGAAACTACACGCTGTTAAAAATGACACTCTTAGTTTTTTAATTCTACAACAGCTCGCTAGAAAAGCAGCCTGAGGTAGCAGAATATGTCTTTCAGTAGTCAGACAGGTATATAATAGACTAGTTATTGTCAGACATTATGGCAGCACACCGATATCTGTAATATGTAAATTTCTTTGGCTCACAGCTTCATCCAGGGAGGTGGTACAGTGGGCAACCTATGACCTCTACTAGAAACAAGTCCTCTTCTTTGCCAGTGCCTATGCTTTGCGAGTCTATTGTATACTTGGTTGATGTAAATGCTGTGCTTGTTTTGCAAAGTCTGCAGCATTGCAGTTGTTCATAACACAAATTTATGATCTTATGATGATTACTATGCACCACGCATGGAGATGATAGCAGATGGTGGATAAGGTCTTGGGCACTGCATCTGTGTCCTAGGATAGTCACGTACCACTGAATACCGGAATGTATATTGCACCACACTGTCATCTGTGCCAAGGCGAGTATAGTTATGTGCATGGTAATGGTTTTGATATGCTACTGCACACACCATGAGCCAACAAGATGCTCCAGTGACATTATGACAGGGTACCCTCATCAAGGAATAGTTCAAAGATGCAGGCATAGTCACTGCAGTGTTCTTCTGGTATATCTCTGTTAGACTTGAGTGTTCACAGAGGTGGTTTATGGTGGAGATGCTGTCAGAGGCTTTTATGCTCAGTAGTGTGTGTCTAGAGAGTATTCTGTCTATTAGTGTTTGAGTAAACACCAGTCAGTGTCACAGCTCATCCAATATGACTAGACATGCTGCAGCTTGAACTGTTCATATTACAGTGCCATCAATGATTCAATTTTCTTAAAAAGTTTTCCTTATTCTTCAATGATATACCAATATATATATAAACATATATAAATTTATATGAAAAAGTTCTGTGCGGGGGGGGGGGGTCTTGCCCCGTCCAAGCAGGGTGAAGGGTAGCCTTATGACTGACTATGTTTGCTTCATCCAAATCTTTCTTGATGGTGCATACTGGAATGTCATAATGGGACCACGACTTGGGGAAAGAACCTTAGACAAATATTCTGGTGCCTTATGCCATTCCACAATTTGGCAACTCTCTTCAATTTTAAGTTGAGGTAGAGGAACTAAAAAATATCATCTACTGCTTGAGGACCAAAAAGTTCATTTTTAGCCTGTTCCAAACCACTTGCTACAAATGTCTCAAGCAGTTTTCTGCAGCTAAATTCCCCACATGGATTGCTAGTCATTTCAGCCTTGGCCAAAATGTAGTATTCACATTCATTTCTGAATGCGTGTACTGCCGTAGATGTCACAGAGTGTGCAGAACTGCTTCAGACCTGATTACAAATGCTTCTAAGCACACATAGCAGTTACCTCTTCACCCCACACTAGCTAAGCCTCTGCTTGAGCAGCACAGTAATGCCACTAAGAGAAAGTGCACAGAATATTCTCTCAAAATCACTGAGGGTAGTTGTTTCTCTAGTGTCCTGTACACCACTACCACTGATCTCAGCTGAAACACTGTTCTAGTATTGGACCATGTATGTATGCATGGATTCAGATGTTGCTTTGTTTGGATAGGGCCTTCCTGCTGCGGAAGACCTACGCTATCACACTATACACATGGAGACCATTGCTATGCAATATTTTACAGCAGCTGTACTAGACTATGCAGCTGCCATATCTTCCTCTAGGATGCTCTCTAGGCAGATGTAGCACTTGTCTGCCACATGCAACCACACTGTGTCTGGTCCACTTTGTATATTCCATGCATATTCCATGACTTACTTTGTTTGTTTGGAGCTGCAAGCAGTCTCACAATGCCTATGGACAGACAGATGACCTACTTTTGTGCTCCGTTTTCCACTGGCTTAGGTTCAGTTCAGTTTGAAATAAAAACGTTTTTCTCCTTTCACACCTCTCCAAGTCTTGCATAAAAGACTGTGAATGGAGGTAGCTGTGTGCTAGATATACCAAGCTAGCTAGAGATGATTTCAGTCAACTAAAGTCAATATTTGAGCTATTTCAGATACTTCAGCTTAGTCTCATTAGCTATAAATACCAATGGTTCCTTTCCACTTCTGTTTTCACTTGCTCTCCTTTCCTTCTCTTGTACTGTTTTTTTCTTTGTTTTTTTTAGATATACTAATATGTATTCATATTTTCATTGAAAGAATTAATTGCATTTAGAAAGACTGAATTAAACTCAACGTCTGTCCTCTCTATATTATTAATTTGCAATAGCAGATCAATAACAGCTAATTAGCCTATGGATATGTTGCAAGTTACCTGGAGGGGGGGCTTTTATGGCAGCAGACTTGTAACTTCTTCAGGTTTACTTTACTATAGGGGGTTTTAGGTTCCAATGTTCATAAGTATATACCAGGCTAACAACCAATGGGGCTGTTATAATCCTAGCCAAGTCTCCAAAACGTATACCACAAGTTTATGTACTTTAGAGGTTATTTTAATGGCTATATGTAAATTAGGGCAAGATTTCAAGGCTTCCTCTGTCCATCACAGACATAGATGCTAGACCTTGGGTGATTTTCTGATTTCCTATCCACTGGTCCAGACTTGTCTCGAACAGGATTAAGTAAGAGCTCTGCTTCACATGGATGGAAAGCCTGTTCCAGAGAAATGGCATTTTCTGAGACATGTATCTCTCCCTCCAACAAGTTCTATTTATGTCTCACATAAATCAAATAATTATTTTGGTATTCATTTTGCATGTATGCAAAAGGTCCATCAGAGTGGGATCTAGGGATGCCTTCTAATCCAGGTAAAGATCACCTCTCAACAGTTGGTAGGAAACAGTATACAGACAGAGCTTTGAGGTGACCTGAATAGGACATGTAGTTTGCACTCTTTATTCATCCCTCTGTATGGAGGACTTACTTCTGCTGCAAAAGTTCAGATTATATCAAGATTCGAAATGTATTCATCTCAGTGGGATTAATACTGCCTGACTGTTCATATCTTCCATCAGGTGTCTGGGTTCATAGGGTCATACTAGGCTAATTGCCCTCAATGGCCAATTTAAGCCTAGCCAGTTCCCCCATGTGAGTATCAAACCCTGGACTTTCTGTCTGCAAGGTAACTACCTTAACCATTATGCCAACCTCCCACTGGGTTAATGACTGACACTCCTTTTGCTTTAAGCACTGTTGCTAAATACATTTTTTTGTTTTTTTTATGCTTTACTAGCTGTTGAAGAGTAAGGAAAGTGTTCAGCAAATGAATTTTGACAAGACTCTGTGGTGCCATTATTTTTTCAGAGATGCTAATGGTACAGAATATTGTATGCAGGTACAACCAGACCTTTTATCACTTTAGATGTGAATACACTCATTTCTTTATTTGCCACAAACTTTTTTCATTAAAATGAAGTTTACATACAAGGATGGGCATAGAGAAATCAAAAGGAAAAACTCTGGAAAATGTAATTTTCAGGATGGAAACAGGTTCATAGGTTCATATGAGATTACTTGGCTAATTGTCCTAAGGCTTATACAAGCCTAGCCATTTTATACCCGTGTTCCCTAATTGATCTTGGTTAGATGGTCATTATTTACAGAGTGAGTCTATGATCAGCACTAACTTTTCCTGTCCCTGAGAGACATACATGCCACCCCTGGGGTGAATTTATGGTCTCCCGTCCAGTTGTCTAGGTTGCACTTGAATAGGGTAATTGAAGAGCTCTGCTTCATGTGAATTGGGAGTTTATTCCAGAGGAACAACAATCTCTGAGAGATATATCTGTCTCTACAGCATGTTGTATTACTGTCACAGGCTAGGTTGAGATCCCTGGAGTGAGTGACTCTTGTCCCATTTGATTTACAGATGTGCAGCATTTCCATTAGGGCGGGGTCTGAGACTGCTCTGTAAGCTCAGGCACAGGTCACCTCTTAGCAGCTTGTATGATACAATATACAGTGAAAGGGCTTTCAGTCTTTCCATGTAGGTCATGTTTTGGAGGCCCTGAATTTTTTTGGTGAGAAACGTCTGTGGTGTCTCCAGCTGCTATATGTGTCTGGTGAGGTACATGCAAAAGGGAACATCGTACTCTATTAGTGGTCTAATGAGGGTCAAGTACAGAGGAGTTATAACATCCTTTCTTGGATGCGATGCTCTTGCTTATGAGATGTGCAACATGGAAGGCTTTTCTTACCACTGTAGACATGAGATGTGCAACATGGAAGGCTTTTCTTAGCACTATGGACACATGGTGATCAAAGTTTAGATTTCTGTCAGCCTGTGTTTCTAAATCTGGCATCACTGGATTTGAGCTTAGGGGGGTGTTGTCAATATTGTAATCTGCTGGGACTTCCTCTTTGCCAAAGGAGATAATAATGCACTTTTTTGCATTTAGTTTTAGTCTGTGGCTTTGGAACCCATTATTTGTATGTGTTATCCCCTGTTGTAATATGTTAAAATTGTTTGGGGATTCATTGATTGCACCCAGTTTACAATCATCAGCAAACTTTGTAAGCCACACACCATCAGATTTCACCTGGACTTCTGAGAAATCGATTCCAAACAGTAGAGGGCCCAGCACAGATCTTTGTGGTACACCACTAGTAACTGTTCTACTGGTATAAGTGGAATCCCCAACTTTGACAGTATGCATTCTGTCAGTGTGCCAATTGGCTACCCATCTCTAGTGACATATGGGTTAATGCACAGCTGGGAGAGTTTCTCAATGATACCTGAGTAGGGAATTATGTCAAAAGCTTTGGCTAAGTCAAAATAGTCAGTATGTACTGTTTTGACTTAACCAGAGCTTTGGTGACATCCTCAAAGAAGTCCACCAGGTTCCCTTAATGAAGCCAAACTGGGTCAGGTCAAGAGTTTTAAGATCACCTGTGTCCTTGTTGATTAGGTCCATGATGATTCTTCCCATGGCCTTGCAGATAAGGTGGTTAGGCTTATGGATACATAGTTCCCAGGGTCAGTTGATGAACACTCTTTGTGCAAGGGCATTACTGTTGTTGTTCTCCGCTCTGCTGGAACAAAGCCAGTGCTCAGGCTGAGGTTAAAGAGTGTGCCAAGTGGTTCCACTAAGTCTTATTTCAGATGGTTTGGTAGCAGCCTGGGGTGTTATCTGGTCCCTCAGAGGCCATGCTTTTTGGCCTTGGAGAGTGTGGATATGACCTGTTCTTTGGCGATACTAGGTAGAGGACTGGTGTCAGGCATGCTTTGGGTTATGGCTGCTGGAGACAGGGGAGTGAAGTTTGTGCCAGATCTGTCAGCTAGCAGATTGGCAAGTTCCTCAGGTTCAGTATGAGAGGTACCGTCCACTATAAGATCGGCACATAGTTGGGCCTACCATTATTGATTTTGGATGTAGATAAAGAATGCCTTATGATTATCTTTAGCTAGGGATGCTAATTTAGATTCATAACTAGCTTTAGAGTACTTTACAAGATATCTGGTTTGCTTGTTTAAGCCTTGGAGGTCTATTCTTTTTTTTTGCTGAGGAATTTCCCTCTTGTTCTTAGACATCAGTTTCTTCCTTTTGTTATATAACCTGTTTATACCTGAGGTCCACCAGGGTGCCCTGTTTTTTTCTGGAGGACCTGTTTTGATCCGTTCAGGTACAGCCATACATTTGTTTAGTTGGTTATATGGGGCATTTGTTTATTCTTCTGCATAGGAGTCATTCTTGTCTCTGTTAGCATGGAGTTTGAATCTTTTCATATCACCACCTAGTAGACTGTGGTTTGCTTTGCAGAAATCTTTCAGGTTTTTTTTGCTCCAGTAGGCATGTCAATTCTGATCATTACTTCAAACCAGAGATTTTTATGGTCTGATTTTACCAGGGAGGGCAACTCACGGGGGGTAGTGTAGTGACACCACATGTTGGTGAATACTAAGTGTAGGACATCTGAGCCTCTTGTTGGGTGCAGACTAGCTGTTCCAGACTATTTGTATTGACAAATTCCAGGAACCTCAGGGCAAGCATGTTTATGCTTGTGTATGTTGCCCAGTTGATGGAAGGATAGTTGAAATCACCCACAACTGAAGTGTTTGGCTGTATAATGAGTGACTCTAATAAGTCCAGGTAGGCGGTGTGTTTCTCTTGGTTCATGGTGGGGGACCTGTACTAGAAATGATGTGGTAGGGTGCTTTACCTATGGTTATTTCAACCTGGTGTAGCTCAAGAGAGTCATACTGTTTAACCAGTCTCAATGTGTATTTGCCTTTAATGAAGATGGATACATCTCCACCTTTGGTTCTTTCACACTCATTTTGGGGTCAAAATGTGTGGAAGGCATTGTAGCCTTCCACGGCCAGGGTGCTGTCTGTGTCCTTGAACCATGTCTCAGTGATTGCACAGATGTTAGCATCTTCCAAGGTAAGGATTGCTTCCAGGGAGTGCAGTTTTCTGTTTAGGCTCCTAGCATTAAATAGCATAACCTTGAGTTTGTCTTGAGTGGATTTTTTTACATTGGAAATTTTGTTGTTTTGAAATGTCTTAAAAAGGGCACTATGGGGAAGGCAACTACCTTTCCCAGTATCCAAAAGCCTAGAGGAGACAGGTATAAACTATCTCTGGCAAAGCAGCATGGTCTGTCAACCATGTCTTCCCAGGTTGACCAATACTGGATCCTCCCAGTTTGACAGCAGAAGCTAAGCCAATTGTTGAAGTGAATCATTTTTGTCTGTATTGTGACATCATCCTTGGTGAAGGTAGAAGGCTACTTAGGGCTAGGGATATACCTGCCAGAGGCACATAATCTGAGAGTTCAGTCATGTCTCTCTTCATATAGTCCAGAGAGGTACATCTCAAGTCATTCACCCCAACATGTGCTATGACAGAGTCATAGCGGTAATAGTTGTTGAGTGACTTGAATGTATGCATGATTTTTTGCTTTAAAAATGTCTAACGATACTGTTGTCTGTCTTAGAAAAAATATTACATGACACTGCAGATAAGGTATGAGAGAGAAGTAAAGCACAGTTACAAATGCCTTTCTTTTTTTAGAAGCCCATGAAAGCTTGGAGATGGAATGTAAGAGATCAATACTTGATATCAATTAAATTGGTGTGGTAATGAAATTGTCATTGTAATCAGCATATCACAAAACAAAACAACGACACATACAAGGGCACAATGACCATTAACTGCATAATGTGTTGTGCCATACAGCTAATGCAGAAACAAAGATGTGCTTCTTTGTTCCATCTGAATACATGCTGTTACTTGAAGTCTGCAAGAAGCCTGCTGTTTGCTTCAGCTATCAGTGTATCATTCATGTTTGTAAAAATAATTCTAACTGAATGCAATACTGTTTATTAAGTGCTTCTACAATGGAGTGTCGAAATATAAGAAACATCTCCAGGCCTGTGCAATTTAGCTGTAAATTCCGGCATCAGGCGCCTAAAGTATTTATTTTACCTTGTGTTGAACATATAATTGAGCAGTATGGAGCAATGTCCTTCCAGAAATGGATTTATAGGCCTAAGCTTGTGTAAGGATTAACAATAATATACAATAGCAACACATTCATATGACCATTTCTTCCAGGTGGGCTGTTGTCTGATCGTAAGAATGAGTACTGCACGTCTTCTCATTTCATATCAGCTGTTTCTAAGAGTGGTTACATTGTTTCAGCTTTGTTCCACTGCAGGACACAATACTAAGTACTAATGAGATGCAAAAGTTAAAGCAGGTGAGAGCTGTGAGACCTGTCTTATTGGTCTGACTTTTTGCCACATTAGTGATGTTCTGAAAATTCTTTACTTTCCATAAAAACATCCACAGGTAGGCACCACCGAAGACGAGAACTTCCTCAGGAAAATTTATTGAGCACTTTCATCTGTTAACAGGACTTCATCAGAATTCTGATGAAGTACAGATATGGATGAAAGCACTCAGTAAATTCTCCTGAAGAAGTTCTCGTCTTCTGTGGTGCCCACCTGTGGATGTTTTTAATGTTTGTTTTGCTAGTATTCATCTGCGAGTTGTTTTTTTTTTTTTTTTTGTGGTGAAATTCTTTACTTTGTTTAATAACCTGTCTTCACATTTAGCTATATGTTGCTTTCTTGTACCTGTCACAAGCCACTTGTTGGAAACATTCCCTGTTATATATACATTCATTTATTTTACTGAACTGGATTTTCATGTAGTTCTATTCCATTAAAAATAATAAAGACAGCCCTGTCATGCTGCTTTCAGTCAATATCTCTTACTGTCATGTTATGTGATTTTACCTCATTGTGTATTTATTTATTTTGATTATTTATAGCAAAACAGATTAAAACATTCACCTTGTTAATGCTTATAAGATACCCACGAGTTTAAAACAAAATATTTCCTCACCCTTGCTTTAGGGCACACATACTCAACTTTTCCCACTTATGTTTTATAAAGGAGTCCACACAGTGTATGTGTGATCTACATTACTATTAGCAAAACTCCTTCTGGGTCATAATCAGCCATGTAATGTGTAATTACTATGCATTGCTTACTTCTTGTGGTATCCCTTCAAAACACTTTCATATCCATGTAGCCTTAATTCAAAGGTCTGACAGAGTTATTTCAAAAAAGACACCACATATGCAAGAATAAAAAAGAAAAAAGGATGCTTTTCTGAACATAGAAGTCACATATCAGTACAAACTTGTAATCTTGTATCCACTCTCGGCATCTCATATTAGCCAGTGAAATCAGTGTTTACAATACAAGTCAGACAAGCGGTACATGTTTATATGTTTAGCATGAATGAAGTAGATGGTTGTTCAGAAGCTTCGTAAAGAAGGCAAGGGAGATGGACATATCTATCCTTGGAGGAGAGGGAGTGCTTGTGCCCAGGGTTTAATGTGTGCTGGCTTGATTTCTCCAATGGAGATCAACTAAATTTAGTGGTGTGCCTCATTTGTTTAGGTGGGGAATATTCTCTTGTAGAAGTGAAGAGCTTGTGGCCACTGTATATCTCATCCAAAGCGGGGTATCGTTGGGTGCATGTGGGAAATAGGACTTAAGGCACAAATCCTCAAGCCACCTCTGATGACTCCTTAATGATAATCCATCTTGGTTCATCTTCATCCTGGTGATGGTGAGCAAATAGGCAAACTAGATGGGAGAGAACTGATGATTAACATGTTGGGGCAAAGTATCAAAAATGCAGTAGGTGGCAGAGTTCCTCAGTGCTCCATTGTCTTTGATAAAGGTCAAAGGTACATTCACTGACTGCATGGAGATTGCATGTCTCCATTTGTCCATAAGTTTTTTAGATTCTCCTTTTTCTTCCAGAATATACCAGCTGACTGGATACTCTAAAGCAGTTGCTATTCTGTATGTGTATGTTTTACATATTCTTGACATTATGATCCAAATACAGGTCCACTGCTGACAAGTTCATTAACAAGATAATACAAAAATTAATTCATTTAAGAAACAGTTTCTTCTATATAAAGAGTGCTTCATTCAGGTTAGAAAATATTTTGTGTAGGATTGGGTACTATATTCACTAAATGACATATTCCATAAAAAAATGACCATGTTGAGTATCTTTTCCATTATTAGGATGCAGTATGGTGTCTGAGACAGTGTAGTAAGATTTATCACTCAATGTCATCCATGATTCCATGATTAGTGAATAAGCTTCCCCTTTTCATCAGAAATTAGTCATTAACTTTCTTAGAATACTATTGCTATGCATATGAGAAGAATAACACATCAATATGGATTTAAAACGGGTTCCTATCAGAACGATGAAAAATCAAAATTTCGAATGCTCAGATGAGCGAAAACGCAGGTAATTGAAATCGATATTGTGAGATCGCAGTCCAGTGAAAATATGAAAATTTATCCTTTCCTCATTGTAGTGTGATCTTAGAGTTGGAATATATATTTTTTGGGGGGGGTGTAGCCCCCCACAATAGCGATTTCAATTACATGCGTTTTTGCTCATCCGAGCGTTTGACATTTTGATTTCTCGTCTGTGTAATATAGACCCATTTAAAACAGTCAAAGGTCTTAGAGGCCAATAATTACTAATCTTCAAAATTGAAGTTATGAACTTATACATTCCTCATTTTTCTTCATGGTCATTCAAATGGATATTATTTCATTTTAGCATTACTGCATACTCAAAGGACAAAATTCAATCTTTCTTAAGAAAAGGACTTTTGAGAATGTATCCTTTACCTAAAGAATTGTAAACCATTGCTTGTCATGTCAGGAAGCATTATAAATAATCAGTTTCAATGTTCTTGTGAAAGCACTGGTTTCAAATGATCTCACTGTTTGACTTTCTGTACCACTGATACATATGTCTTGTATACGTGTTTGCAGTTTCTGCTGTAGAGCTTGCAGTTTTCCCTATGAATTGCATAGAATCTTGGTTTGTCTGCTTTATCAGCTACTTTAGCTCCAGGATGCAAACTTCTCTGTGTTTTTTTTTTTTTTGTTTGTTTCCAACATATAAATTTGCTTGCCTTCTGCAGCTCTGCTAAATATCTGTAGTCTTTGGTTTGCTTTTTGTTGATTTCATGTATCAGGATGCCGTAAGACTTACCCACTGTTTTCAGCGAAAGAGATAGTAGGTAAGGCATTGGAAGTGAGTTAAGACTTCAGCTGGGCATTCCTAGACTTGAAGCCAGCTTGTGACAATTTGAACAGTCCTGCAATGGTTCAGAGTCCTAAGAACATTCGTAGAATTACTGTAGGCTGAATCAAGTATGACCATGACCAGAGATTGGACACACAGAGGAGTTCCTAGTTGGAGAAGATGTGCATCAGGGGTTCAGCTCCGAGCTAATGCCTGCTCATGCTGGATTAGAAATGTATAATAGTATCCTTCAGGAAATCATCCACCCCTGGTAACTATTAAATTGGGAACACACCCCTTAGAGATGACCCATTGATCAGGGACATAGGACTTAGTGGCCACATAGATAGTAATCTAGCCTTTGACCAACATGTGTCTACAGCAGTGAGGAAATCATTCTATGTTGTGCAATTTATAAACAAAGGTATGGCATGTAGGGCCATAGAAGTCATTGTTCCACTATATTCAACATTCATCAGACCTGTCATTGAGTACAGTGCACCCTTTGATATGTACTAAAAACAGTCTTATCCAACAACTGGAACATACACAGAGGTCCTCACTAAAAGAATAAAAGGCATAAGTAACATATCCTTTACAGACTACCTTAATGCCCTATCCCTGTATTCTGTCTCCTACAGGCTGTTGAGGGGAGATCTGTGTCTAGCATATTGGGCATTGTCAAACCCACTGTGACTGAAGAGCATGTCCTCAAAACAAACAGTACCAGAATTACCCATTCTAAAGACTTAAACCTTGCCTGCAATATAAGTAGGACCTGCTAGAGAGACAGGCATGTATCTCAGAGACTATCCTGTCTCTGGAACAGGTTCCCCATCCATGTGAAGTAGAGTTCCTCCCTAACCATTTTAATTGTAACTTAGACAGTTGGATGGTGAACAGGAAATTCATCCCTGGTTTGGCGCCTATGTCTGTAAATGTTTTATCTCCCAGGCCCACGCTTGTAAATCTTTCATATGTTCATAGGTAGGTACTAGGCTATCGGCCCAAGGGCCTAAGTAAGCCTAGCCAACAAGGTTCCCTGGCGTATGCCACCCAAGGATGTTAATTTCCTGTGCCCCTGTCGAGCAGAGCCACAGAAGTGATCCTCGGGGTGTATTTTCTATTTCCCATCCACTCATCAAGATTTTTCTTGAAGAGTGCTAATGAGGAACTTTGCTTGACATAGATGGGTAGCTTGTTCCAGAGTATAGGAAGTCTCTGGGACAGGAATCTATCCCTCCAGCATGTCCTGTTTATTGTGGTGACAAGGTTTAGGTCCCTAGAGCATGTAGCTCAGAGGGATTGGGATTTCTTTAGCTGTAGCAAGTTTAACAGCTCTGGGTTTAACATAGCTTTATATGTTAGGTAGAGATCTCCTCAGAGTAGGTGATATGCTGCAGAGTAAAGCTGGAGTTTTTTGAGACTGTCAGTGTAGGGCATCTGTTTGAGGCCAGTACTTCTCTTTGTGAGGTACTTCGGTGGCCTTTCCAGCTGCTCCAGATGTCTTGTGAGGTACATTCCAAAAGGGGCGTTGGACTCTATAATGGGTCTAATCAGTGCTGAGTAGAGGGGAACAATGACCTCTTTTTTCCTGGATGAGAACCCTTTTATGATGAGGTGTACCACATAAAAGGATTTCCTGACTACTGTGGCAATGTGATTATCAAAGGAGAGACTACTGACCACCTGGGTACCAAAGTCTCTTATCACACATTCAGCGTTAAGTAGACTGCTGTTTATGTGGTAGTTCATTGGTATAGAGTTTTTACCAAAGAGGATGACAATGCACCTGTTGGCACTGAGCTTGAGGCCATGTCTCTGACACCAGGCATCTGTCTCAGTGAGGCCCTTCTGTAGGATGTCCACATCATTTGGGGACTCGACTATTGCTCCTAGTTTGCAGTCATCTGCGAACTTTGTTAGCCAGAGGCCTTCTTCGTTAGCCTGTACTTCAGAGAAGTAGATACCAAACAGGAGAGGTCCCAGGACTGAACCCTTTGATACTCCATTTGTCACTGGTTTGAAGTCAACCCCCTGATTACACTTATCAAGGGTACCAAAAATTGTCAGAGATTTGAGATGCTTGACTAGGCTTAAAAAGGCCTGTATGATCATTAGCCACGTAAACACCTGGGAAATTATCATATTAGCAAACAGCAGAGCCATAGCATGGACATATATCATGTGGTGCTGTTGAGGAGCAAGATAAATGTTATTTTATAAGTAAACCCTAAAATGGGTGCTCTCTCTCTCTGTTTTAAATATTTAAATTGAAGCAAACTGCCTGCTACAAATGTAAGCGGCTTGCTAAATCAATATTGAAGCTACAGCCCTAACAGAAATAGTATCACATGCGTTCATTTCTGCATGCCAGTACTGCACTAGACCATACACAGAGTGCTTAAGTCCTTTGGCAAATGCAGAATCAGCATCCAGAAAATGAATGTTGGTACTAAGGATTGCAACCGTTGATATATTGCACTTGGGGCACATGTCCACTTTGGCCCATCTTGTTTATGCATCTGACAAACATGATGAAGTGAAATGATCAACAAAGCTGCTATATGCAGACAGTGTGATATTATAGACAAACACTAGGCATGAACGTCAGCAAATCTTAGGTGCTTGTAATACAAACTTCAAAGGATCATAGGAGGTCACTAGGCTATCCACCAGGAGGTCATTTCAAGCCTAGATATTTCATCCCAATGTAATACCATGCATACTCTAGTCAATACCCAGGATTATATTTAGTAATGACTCCCCATGTTCAGGAGGGCTGTGGGTGCTATCCCCAGTAAGAACTTATGGTGCCCCATCCACTTGTCCAGGTTTCTTTTGAACAGTTTCATAGAGGTGCTGTATTTCACATGAATTTGTAGCCTGTTCCAAAGATGCAGCAGTCACTGGGAGACATGTCCCTCCAGCTCATCCAGTTCAAGTCAAGGCCATATTTAGGTACCTGGAAGAGGTAGCTCTACTCCAGTTTGATTTACGGATGTGCAACAAATCCATTAGGTTTGGGTTGAGATTGCTCTGTAAGTCAGGCATAAGTCTCCCCTAAGAAGTCTATACAGCACTGAATATAGTGCCAGGGACTTAAGTCTGTCTGTGTAAGACATATGCTGGAGTTCCTTGATCTTCTTAGTTTGAAACCTCTGTGGTCTGTCCAATTGTTGCTAGTGCTTTGTATGGTACATGCCAAAAGGGTGTTATACTCAACAATAGGCCTGATTAGTGTTAAGTATAAAGGGGTTATAACTCCTTTGCTCTAAAGGTGATGCCTTCGCTAATCAAGTGTGCTACATAGAAAGCATTCCTTACTACAGTTGACACATGGTGGTCAAAGTTAAGGTCACAGTCTACTTATGATCCCAGTTCTCTTACCACTTCCTAGGTACACAGGGTGTTGTTGTTAATTTGTTAGTTTGAAGGGACATTGTTTTACTGAAAGGAATGATGATGCATTTCTTTGAATTCAATTTGAGACAGTGACTAAGGCACCAGTTGTTGGTCTGCTTAAGACCTGTATGCTAACATCATTTAGGGATTCAATAATTGTACCCAGTTTGCAGTTGTCTGCATACTTGGTCAGCCACAGCCCCTTAGTTTTGGCCTGAACTTCTGAGAAGTGTATACCAAACAATAGGGGGCCGACATTAACCCTTATGGCACCCCATGGTGACAGGTCTGTTGGCTGATGTGGAGTCACCCACTTTGATAGTGTGTGACCAGTTTGCGAGCCAGCTGGCAACCCATCTTACAACAAAGGGGTTTACATCCAGTTTTGCTAAGTTTATCAGTAATGTCTGAGTGTGGGATTTTGTCAAAGACCTTTGCCAAGTCTAAGTATGCTGTGTGCACAGATTTGCCCTTGTCAGCAGCTCAGGTCACACTTTTTAAGAAATACACCAGGGTTAACAGGCAGGAACTGCCCTTAATGAAGCTGAATTGTGTCAGATCCAGGGTTTTGAGGTGACCTATATCTTTATTTATGAGGTCCACGATGATACATGTTGATACATGTTCCATGGCTTTACAGATGAGGCTGGACAGACTTATGGGTCTATAATTCCCTGGGTCTGTTGCTGAGCCACCTTTGTGGAGGGGAATAACTGTTGCTGTTCTCCATTCCTCAGGAACAAAGCCTGTGGTTGAAAGTGTATGGAATGAAACTGACAAGACAGTGGTCATGGCAACACATGGGGAAATCAAAAGAAGACAAAAATTGAGATACAGGAAAAATAGTGGAACAGGGTATTTGGAAGTTGCGGTTGAGGAAAATATAAGTCAGAGGTACTGCAGCCAATTGGCACAGTGTGAAGGGGATAGTGTGTGACAGAAGGATACCAAAGAATATGAAACATAAGGTGTGCAAAATAGTGGTGTGACCAGTACTACTGTATGGTACAGAAACCTGGGCAGTGAAGGCAGAGTAGCTGAGGAAACTTGAGGTGATGGAAGTAGCCCCAGTTGCAGATAATGTCTTATGAAGTTGTAAGAAAACAGAATATAGGGTACCGAAGATTTGGGGAAGAAAGAAAATAAGGAAAGAGCAGACTAGGGCATCCAGTAAAAAAATGTTGGGGGCCAGCATAAATAAGGTGTTTACTTTACAGACAAGAGGTACAAGGTTTGATTCTCACCAAGGCAAATTGGTTAGGCATAAAATGGCACAGAACAACAGTTAGCCAGTACTATACTAGAACACTCATTAACAGTCACGTATGACCTGTGGAAAGTTGCAGTGAATTGACAAGAGGGGGAGCACAGCAGAAACAGCATTCCAACAATGTGTAAAATTTGAAAAAAAAGGGAGATGATGATAAAAAGATGAAAGAGGTGTCCTCCTGTATATATATAAAAATGTTACTCTTTCTTTTTTATTTCTAGAATCCACTGATAAAGTGCATAAATAAATAAGCTGTGCAAAGTACTGGTTTATTTTATAAACAGCACTGAGAGACTGCCTGCCAAGATTTTTAAATTAGTTTTTCACAACAAAAAAAACTGTATTATTTTGTACTTTTTTATTAATTTTATGCATGCAGGACTTTAATGTTACATAGCTTTTAACAAATTAATGTATTTTTAATTATTTTATGCCCTTGTGATTTTTGCTTAGAGCTTTACTTGAACACTTGACAATATGATATCTTGTAGTATACTAGTTTTCAGGTTACCAAACCATTTAAAAGGTGTCCACTGTTTAGATGTGCTGTTCAGGTTTGTGGCCCTCTCTTGTATGAAATTGGCCAATGTTTTTGTTTATCATGATAGTCATTGATATAAGAACAACTTTTTATGAGGGCACAGGACCCCTTTTTGGCAGCAAGCATTATGTCAAGTGCCAAATGATTTTGTTATAACACAGTCTGAATTTTAGTAATTTTTTTCATTTGCCATTTTGATGTGATGTGAAGTATGATTTGCTACCCTTTGAAGAATTTGAGCAAGCATGGAGAATTTAAGCATTGTCTTTTGAACTCTATACAAAGGAGCAAATACTGAAAATACTTATTTTGCCCAGTGAATTGACCATTTATATTACAGTCTGCCTGCTGGAGGGCTTTTTAAATGTTGAATAGCACACAGAACAACATTTAGACCAGTTTGTAGGCAACCAGGGGTAGGCACGGTTACCGCAAATGTAGTAAAGATTCTCTATTATGCATATACCATGCCCCCAGTCATAGCTTTTTAAGTGTAAAGAGTTTAACACACTTTTGTATTTAGTGCATTGAATTTGCTGGGTCTCACTGGTACAGTTTTATGTTTGGAATAGAATGTGTCTCCATGATTCGTGGTTGCAAGCTGAAGAGACACATTACATTGAGTTAGATTAGTGTCATTAAGAATTTTTAAATGTCACCTGTGATGCAGGGTTTGGAATTATGGGAATTTTTGCCTTAGAACGATGAGGTATAGTATATGTGAACACACCCAACAGTTTGTCACATTTAAGTTTATAGTATATTATTGAAGAACAAACAGAAAACTTTTTTTGACCAGCTTATACAAGGAAACAACAACAAAAACAAAGCAAATGTACCTGCTGCCACTGGATTTATCATGGACTGCAGTTTGAGTTGATTGTTTACTGGGGCAGATGGACTCAAACATTTTTTTGTCTAGAAAGTTTTAACATAAACCCAATTACCAGGCCACAGATAGTGTCAGCTAGTCAGGAGTTCAAGGAAGAGTTTTTGTTACAGTTTTGTGGTACTGCTGCAAGAAATGAATAAGTTTTGTGCAGTAAGACAATATAACATTATTAGAGTTAATACTTGTTTGACACTGGGGGAGTAGCTGGAAGGGCCATGGGTCTCCATATTAATATCTCATAGGGGCTCAATCACTTTGTAGTATTTAATGTACCCATTACACATTAGTACTAAGGGAAGTGCCTCTGGCCATTTAAGGTTTGTTTTAGCACAGATTTTTGAAATTTTATTTATTAGGGTCCTATTAACTCTCTCTTCTAATTTAGATGACTGTGAATGGTTGGGACAGTGAAGACTCAACCTAGTGTTACAAATTTTGCAGTTTTTTAATCAGAGAATTTTTAAAGTGTGTTTTGGGGTCACTTTTGATAGTACAAGTTACATCAAATTTAGGTATGAAATCAAATAGCAATTGTTTAAAAACTTTTACAGAATTCGCTTTGTGACATGAGTAAGGTTTCACCCATGTAGAAAACATACAAACAACTATCAGTACATATTGTAAATGATGAACTTTAAACATTTGGATAAAGTCCAGCTGTACATTAACAAAAGGTCCCTAAGGTGGTGGTAAGCATGCAGCCCTAATGTTTGCATTTTTGCTGACATCATGCTCTAAGCACATTGCACAGTTATTAACATACTGAAGTATATACTGCGGTGGTGGTGCTGCGGTAGTGTTGTCGCCTCATAGTAACACGTTGTCCTGTTCAATTCTCAGCTAAAGCGTCTTCTGTGTGGTGACATACGTGAATGGGCATACCTTCGTTGAAGGTTGTGCATCAGGGCTGGCAACTCGGTACGTAAAAGTCTACTGCTAATCATTAGCAGACCGGAGTTCCGCTGTGGTGACCCCTAACCGGGAAAAGCCGAAAGATACAACAACAACAACAACATTAACATACTGAAGTATCAAAGAGGAGACATGAGGGGAATACCGACTTTAGGTAATTTGATTAAATACAGCTATCTTACCTGCATGCCCTGGTAAAATGATATGCCCTTCCCAGGTAAGGTAGCAAGGAGGCAGGCACCACCAGTCGGCTGTCTAATGTCACTATAACCCATTAGTAGACTTACAGCGTCTGTCCTTAAGCCACTTTTGAACTTCTCCCTGTGGTGTTTTATTTTGGAAAGTACCATAACTGTAGTTTTTTTTTTCTTGACACCTTTTGTCCTTTTTTGCAAGAATAGTTAAAAGATGTAGGGGTAGTCTGATAACACTGCTGAAAATAATCAGATACTATTTTTGTGTAAGTTATTTATTTTATTTTATTTACACTTTGTTTTTTAAACACATTTATTGAATTAGCACTTGTGACATAGCCACATTTACATTTATATAAAAGAAATCAACATATATTAAAAAGTTAAATTAGTAAACATTATGCTTCACATATATTGCTATATATCGTATAACTTTAGGAATATTGCATCTACATATTGCACTAACACAGTCCCACCTGGAAATGTCACACTTTTTAAATCTTTTTTCAGAATTTGAGAAAATAATGATAGAGATTCAGTGTATCTTTGTGGCAATCATGTCTATGTATACTGATGTCCCTTATAAGTAAAAGCAGACAAAAACTGAATTTTAGGATGGATAGGTATAGAAAAAAATGCTGAACACATATCTATCACAGGAAAAATATTTGGCTGTAAGTGGTATGCAACTCAGTATTGTTTCTGGATTTGGAACCACAGGAAAAGTTGGTAATACTGCATTGCTTACAGCCCTCAAATCTTGCAGAAACCTGTAAGTATTTTTTCTGGCTTTTTTGCAAGGAGAAAAGGAGCATTACAGAGGCTTTTAGCTGGCATTATTATTCCTTGTTGTATCAAGGGCTGAATTACAGATTTGATTTCCTGCTCTGCTTCTGGTTTCAGTGGATACTGTAGTACACTAGGGAGAGGTTATTATGGATTTAATTTTATTTTTACTGGTTCTGTAAATTTTAATATACCTACTTCATTAGCATGTTTAGCTCATAAGTTAGCAGGTACCTGCTGCAACAGTTTTGTAATTGTCTGTATGCTTTAAAAGTCTTCTTCTTAACTTTTGCTAAAACTGCCAATACTTCCCCTCTGATTTTGTTGGAGCATTTAAATGCACCTCTTCTGGTATACAGTAAATAGTACAACCCAGTTTGCATAATAGGTCTCTCCCTAGCAAATTTACCAGTACAGTAGTACTCAAAAGGAAAGAATGTGTTTTTTCAGTCAGTCATAAAGAAATATATACAGGTTTTATTTATTTTGTTTAACATGAAATTCTGACTTTGAAAGAAGCCAGTTTTCAGCACAAGCCTGGGGTGCAACGCTCTAGATGCACAGATGGTACCCCAGCCGCAAATCAAACTGGAGAATATCTTTCTGTGAGGAGACAATGCTACCGCTGCACCACTGTGTCATCCACTGTGTCTGGGTTTTAAAACAGGGTATGTAACAGTAGCATTTGTTACTCCAGCTGCCTTTACTTTATGTTTTGATACTAATATCTGACTGACTGAGGTAACTTTTAATGCAGGTCTATGGCTCTACTGTCCACCAGGAAAGGATTTTTTAAATGTATTTTTACCTTAACATAAGGTCCCTTTGATTTATTGGCAGCAAAGAATCAAGGTTTATTTTGTTTTATTATTTTGACATAGTCAGTATGGTGATTTGCAGGTCTTAGTAAGGACTCTAAGTCCTTTTCTTTCCAGTCTATAAGCACTTGCTTTATTTGGTTTTGTACAGGGGCTTGCAGACCCTTCACAAAAACAGCTGCAATAGTTGGCTTAGCTGTTTTTCTGGGTCTGGCTTACATGACTGTATCTTAGACCAATCTGTTTTAACTTGACACACTTCTGTAATTTTATTTAACAATGCTTAGTGCATTTCCTGTGAGAGTAAAATTTATTTCAGACTTTTCAAATAGCTGCTTGCTTATTTCATTTGAAGTAACTTCCCGAAGCAGCTGGTTTAAATCTGTCAAAGTAGGATTGTAGCATTTTACTATAGTTTTTAATTTCTTTTTAAAGCTTAATGGATCTTCTCTAATATTTGGAAAACTTTTAGACATAGTATACAAATCAGCATGGGTCATACTCATAACTCAACTGTCCAGATTTTCGCCTCTTTTTTTTTTTCTTTGGTCTATTCTTTATAAAATTTGTGGTTTTCTAGATTTTTTTGGCAAATAAGTGAGGACTGAAGTCATTATATAATAACAGGCATTTGAGTTTCAAATGTCTTATCCTTCAGAAAAATGCATGGTAACACAATACCTTGCATTCTATCAAATTTCTAAGTTTGTAAAAGCAATTTCTTTGGGCCCAGAGGTTGAGAGCTAAGGCAGGGGTCCAGTGACGATGAACAAGCTCTTTATTATTAGCCCCAAAAATGTATCTAAGAGGTGTCAAAAGATCCTCTCCATAGGCAATAGCCTCTTGTCTTTTCCTATCATGTGAACACTTGTGATGAGCTACAGGAGTGTCAAATACTAATGCTCCTGTAGGAGCGGTAGAAGCTTGTTGAAAATGAAAGGAAGAAGAAGACGCAGCAACTAAGTGCCAAAAAATGTATAGTCATACCCTTTGGCAAAAACAATGTGCCCACAAATTACCACATAGGCAGAAACCCATTAAGTACAGAGAAAGTTATTAGGGACCTGGGGACCCAAGTTGATAGCAGTCTATCCTTTGAAAACCACATTGCCAAAGTGGTTAGAAAGACCTTCTACATAGCCCACCTCATCATGAAGGGTTTCACATCTAGATCAAGAGAGGTAATCGTGCCCCTTTATTCATCTCTCATCAGGCCCATCATAGAATACAATGCCCCTTTTGGGATGTACCTTACCCGACACCTGCAGCAATTAGAAAGACCCCAAAAGTATCTCACCAAGAGATTCAAGGGTCTCAAACAGATGCCATATGCTGCTCGGTTAAAAAAACTCCAGCTCTACTCAGTTGCATACCGCCTACTTCGAGGCGATCTATGCCTGACATACAAAGCTATGTCAAATCCAGAATTAATGGACATGCTCCACCTCAGTAAATCTAAATCCCTTAGAGCCACACACTCGAGGGATTTGAACCTCAGCACAGAAATAAATAGAACTTGCTGGAGGGACAGGTTCATAACCCAGAGGCTCCCTTCACTCTGGAATAGAATTCCAGTTCATGTGAGGCAGAGCACCTCACTGAATCTCTTCAAGAAGAATCTCGATAAGTGGATGGGGGATCTTAGGTTTGTCCCAGGGATTACTCCCGTGTCACTATTAGACAGAGGCACAGTAAACTAAACCTTAAAAAGGGCACAGTATACTCAAATCAAGGGGTGGCGTAAGCCATACAGAATCGGGCTAGGCTTATAATTGCCCAAGGGCAGATAGCCTAGTATGAACCTATGAACCTCCTTGACTGCAAATGCTTGTTCTGAAGATGAGGGTTGAACAGGCAAACTAGGTTGACATAGATAGGAAATTCATCCCGGGGATCTAGTCAGTCGCCCTGCTAGACAGGGGTCCAGGGAAGTAAATACTGTGGGAAGAAATAGCCAGGGAGTTGTTATGGCTAGGCTTGTATAGGCCTTAGGGCTGATAGCCTAGTACTAACCTATGAACCTATGTAACAGTATCACATTGACCTGGTGTCCAGTGGACAGTTGTCTGAAATGCAGGGGTCTGAGAAACAGATTTTTTGTACAAGAGCCACCCGTACCAATTCATATCGAGGTGGGTTGGGTTGCAGTAGCTACTGGAAGGTTATTATCCTCTTTAGAAGTCTCTGCTTTTTGGCCATCCCCAGTTTTTATTTTTGTAAACCTGCCAAGACAGGATAGAAGGATCCCTTTTTATTGGTCTATACTGCCTTTTTAACCTCTTTCATCTGTTGTAGCAACTTCTTATTAGTATTTTGTAATCCCCTTAATGCAGATTTCTTTTAAGAGCTTTATCAAGAATAAAATAGTGCCATTTGTTCCCCACTTACTTTGTTTTTCTTTTCTTCCAAAATACCCTTTAATTTTACTACTTTATATTTATAAGTTAAATTTAATGGAATACTTCACCAGGACAATTTTTAGTAACCTGAAACCACATATTCAAATGCTCACAACTTTATTTTTCCTAAATGTGATACATAAAATATGCAGGTATTCCCTCTACAGGGATTTGATATTGCTTGCTTAATTTGTTCGCTTTTTCTCTATTAAGACTTACCTTGATCTAACATTAACTAACCTTTTTTTTTCTCTCTCTTTTCACTCATACATTAAACAACACAAAACATCTGTCATGCCTCCATTTGTTACAAGGTGTCTTCTTGTGTTCATTTTCTCTTTTTGTTGTATGCACATGCACATTAATAACCTTTTTTTCTATTTTCTGTGTGGTCCTTCCGCTATTACTTTACATATAGGTTCATAGGTTCATAGGTTCATACTAGGTTATCTGCCCTGGGCCAATTATAAGCCTAGCCCGATTCTGTATGGCTTACGCCACCCCTTGATTTGAGTATAGGTTCATAGGTTCATACTAGGCTATCTGCCCTGGGGCAATTATAAGCCTAGCCCGATTCTGTATGGCTTACGCCACCTAACAAATACATTTCTGTGGCATCCTTCCACTATTACTTTACATATATCTACAGTCTTTCCACTTTTTTAACTGCAATTAACTAAAAGAGAGAGAAAAAATGCCCACAAATCCATTTTCCCCATTTTTAGTCTAGGATGTTTACACAACTTGAATAGTTAAGTATCTGAATCTCTGACTATTCCATAGAAAAAAAGAGTGTGGAATTCACAAAAGAACTTTCTGTGCTGGGCCCTTGTAATTTATTTCACACTGCCCTGCAGCAATACCAAAGTTCAGACCCAAGTCACTGCAAATGATAAACTGTATAAATAAATAACAAACAGTTTTACTTTTTTAGTTTTGAGTCAAGAATAGCACTTTAGGATGTACAAAGTACTGGTTTATTCCATAAACAGCGCTAGGAGACTGCCTACCAAGATTTTTAAATTAGTCTCCCAGAACAAAGAAAACTGCATTATCTTGTACTTTTTCTTATCAATTGTATGCATGTAGAACTTTGGCATTACATAGCTTTTAACAAATTAATGTATTTTTAATTATTTTATGTCCTCATGATTTTTGCTTAGAGCGTTATATGAACACTTGACAATATATCTTTTTAAAATAGACCATTTGGTCTAAGAATTTTTTGACTTGCAACATTTAGTAACAGTATATACTATCTTACAGACATTTTTGCAGTGATTTATTTCCCAGCCTGAGAAGGGCAGAGTGTACAAAAGATTTTTTGACACATTGTTTTCCTTTTGTTTAGCATTTTGAAACCAGACTCCTTTAAACATAGTAACATCTCTTAACCCCTTTAGCACTTACTTTGCCTTTAATTATTTGTCATTGCAGTATAATTTGCTAATAAAAAGGATGTAGTCATAAGGCACTTGAAATGTAAAGCTACAACTTATGTGAAACTATTTTTTTCATAATCATTCATCCATATTGCATTGTTTTTAATATAAACATATTATAAACATTTTATTTGACTCATTTGTGGAAAACCTGCAAGTGAATATGCATATCACACTTAGGAAGCTAAATCAGTATTCATAATACTCATCAGTGACATTATGGTGTATCTCAGAAGGGTTGTCACTAACACGAACTGAAGGGAAATGCATACAATTTCCAAATGTCAGAAACATGTTAATGACTGCACAACCACTTCTTTCTATCATATTCTAGTCTCCTGAACTTGCTAGTCTTCTTCTTTCGACTTTTTCCCGGATAGGGGTCGCCACAGCGGATCACCTGAACTTGCTAGTCTAAATATTACTAATAGATGCCTTGCCATAAGTCTAAATATTACTAATGGATGCTTTGCTATAAGTGAAAGAGGCATGACAAGTATTTTATGTATGTTAAGTCCTCACATAGCAATACACAGACGTTATGATGGCTTCTAAAAGGATCTGTCAGTGATTGTAATAATAAATCTAACTTTTTAAGCTACCTCGCAGTACAATGTTTTCATTGCAAAAACAAGCATGGTTCATAAAATATACAGTAAGCATGTGATGTGACTCTGGACGCGCGCCGGGCCCTTCCTGTGGATGTGATGTGGAAAGTAAAACATTCCTGATGGTCTTTCTCTGGAAGACACCCAAGTCTTAGGGACAGCATTTTAGAGATTTAGGAAATAGTTGGTCTGTTTGGACAGGAAGGTAGGAGCATCTGGAACTCTAAGTTGAAGAATAATGATAAAAAAAACATTAGGATATAAAATACTAACCATGGCAGCTGTGAAAGGTAACTATTCTCTAAATATTACTAATGGATGCTTTGCCTCTACTGAAAACGGATATGTATCCAGCTAGACTAGCCCGGTTAACAAATGTAAAATAAAAATAATAAGGAGCAAACATCTCTTTGCGAAAGAATGATTATTGAACATCAGCAAACTTGATCATGGATTCCAAAATGAATTCAAAAATGAAATGAAATGAAATGAGGTACCTTAAAGAGAGAGAGAGCTGCTCTCTCTAAAGCAAAAAACACAGCATCAATGGGACCGGACGGTGTCCCCGGCTGTGTGCTACACGAACTCAATGAGGAACTAAACCCACACATAAGGCTGCAGTTTAATCTTAGCCTTACTACAGGATACGTACCCAAAGAATGGCATACGGCAACTGTGGTCTCACTCCACAAAGGCGGTGCTTCTACGGACCCTGGAAATTACCGCCCCATAAGCTTGATGAGCCTTGTCTGCAAAGCTATGGAGAGGATCATAATGGAACTCATAAATAAAGACATTGGGGACCTACAGACACTGGATCCTACCCAATTTAGCTTTGTCAAGGGCAGATCCTGCCTCTTGAACTTGGTCAACTTTTTCAAAACAGTCACTAAGGCCATTGATGAGGGTAAGGCAGTTCACACAGCCTACCTTGACCTAGCAAAAGCGTTCGGCACAATACCCCACTCGGCATCATAGAAAAGCTCACCAGCTTAGATGTAAACCCATATGTCACAAGATGGGTTGCAAACTGGCTCAAGGACAGAACACACAGGGTTAGAGTTGCTGGTGCCATGTCAGACTCTAAGCCGGTCACGAGCGGTGTCCCACAGGGCTCAGTCCTGGGCCCCCTCTTGTTCAGCATTTAGTTTTCTGAAGTGCAGGTAAACATAGGGGGATTGTGGCTGACAAAATTTGCAGATGACTGCAAACTGGGCACCATAATTGACACTCCATCAGACACAGACATCCTCCAGAGAGGTCTCATAGAAATGGATAACTGGTGCCAGAGCCATGGCCTTAAGCTAAATGCCAAAAAATGTATAGTCATACCCTTTGGGAAAAACAAGGTAACCCCTAATTACCACATAGGTGGTAATCCATTAAACATGGAAGAAGTTATCAGGGACCTGGGGACCCAAGTTGACAGTAACCTCTCTTTTGACACTCACATTGCCAAAGTGGTTAGGAAGACTTTCTACATTGCCCACCTGATCATGAAGGGATTCACATCCAGATCAGGAGAGGTCATTGTACCCCTGTACTCTTCACTTATCAGACCAATGATTGAGTACAACGCCCCATTCGGAATGTACCTTACCCGACACCTGCAGCAGTTGGAAAGACCCCAAAAGTTCCTCACCAAAAGGATAAAGGGGCTCAAACATATGTCATATGATGCCCTACTGAAGAAACTCCAGCTCTATTCAGTCGCATACTGTCTGCTCAGAGGTGATCTGTGCCTGACATACAAGGCCATGTCCAACCCGGAATTAATGGACATGCTCCACCTCAAAAAATCCAAATCCACCAGAGCCACGAGAGCAAGAGACTTAAACCTCAACACGGATATAAATAGGACATGCTGGAGGGACAGATTCATCACCCAGAGACTCCCTACACTATGGAACAGAATCCCAGTCCATGTGAGGCAGAGCCCCTCACTGACTCTGTTCAAGAGAAATCTTGATGAGTGGATGGGAGATCGTAGGTTTACCCCGGGAATCATCTCTGTGTCACTGCTGGACAGAGGCACAGCAAACTAATGGGTATAGTATTCTCATCCTAAGGGGTGGTGAAAGCCACACACACTCTGGCTAGGCTTATAAATGCCCTAGGGCAGATAGCCTAGTATGAACCTATGAACCTATGAACCTATGAAAAGACAACCAAGAAATCTAGACAGTGAAAGTACTTAATCTGTAGAATTAGCAATTATACTGCCCTGATAGTTGCTATGAACTGTGCTTGGAAACAGATCTATAAAATGGCTCACAAAAGCTGCAAATAGGATTTGTATGATAAGGTAAAATGTTTCTATCAGTTCAGATGTGCTAGGTGCATTAACTACCTGACAGAAGAAAAAGTAAAAATAGTAACGCGTTAGTGCTCATGTAACTCACTGTAGACCACATATGTGTATCTAATATAAAAAGGCAAAGTAGCAAATTCAGCTTCGGCAAGTTTCTTCTAGAAGACTGGCTCAAATGTATACACTGACCAGTCTGCAAAATGAGTAAATAAGGATTTAAGAGCAAAATAAAATAAATAAATAAATCATATTTCCTTTTAAAGTGTAGCAGCAGATTGATTCAGTCTATACATGGAGCACTAAAATGATTCAGTTCTGATACAATGGGAAAAAGGTGTGTTTTCCAAAAAAAATATATATATATATATATATATATATATATATATATATATATATATATATGTGTGTGTGTGTGTGTGTGTGTGTTTGTGTGTCTGTGCATGTACAATAAAAGTTCTGGGGCAGGACATACCAAAAAAATATATACGTGATAAAAGTCCTGTGACAGGGCATTCCAAAACATATATAATAACAACTCAACTCTTTTTCTTTTAAAATTGAAGCACCCTGCTTACTACACGTATACCAAGCAACTGCTACAGTCTCTGCCACACACAAAGCACTAAAGAAGCACTTCAGTTATGACCACACATTTAAATAATAGCATTAATTTCTGAATCCTGGTGTTGCACTGAAGACTTTTCTGCATCTGCAAACTACACTTCCTGACAATATGCACTCAGGACAACTGTCCCCTTTGCTCTACCCCCAGCTACACTACTGCTATGAGCAAATCACTTAATGAGGCAAAGCTACTAGGCTAAATCTGAAAAAGGTTCATGTGGATCAATGCTCTTCCTAAGTTAATAAATAAATAAACTTTAGCTTCTAAAAAGAAATGAAGTAGACAGTCAGACTATAAAACTGCAGAAACTGCATTCAGCTTCACATACTTTGATTTGTCACTGGATTCCAGAGTGACTTTCAAGAATCAGTCGGTCGGGGTGTGGCCAAGATGCCAATCTGATAGCAGTAGAAATCCATAGCTCTGCTTAGATTTTAATATCCTGACAGGAAATATAATTTTTAGAAAATCCTAACCTAAAGTATACTAAAAGATAGATTAACATAGACTATTCATTATTTTCTAAAAATTAATACATAGACAAGAGAAGTTTTTAGTTATTCCTGTCAAGAAGTTTTCTACTGGAGATTTCAAGATGAGCAACTTGAAGAACCCACACCAGGAGGGTGCAGTGAAGAAAGAATTACATCTTATAATAACAAACATCCAAGAACTGTCACTAAAAATGGACAAATTTGAAAACAAAATGGATATTATCCCACACACTAAATTACTAGGCATTATTATAGAGGAAAACCTAAACTGTGACCTACACATAAACAATAACATAAAAAAAAAAAAAACACACCAAAAGCTTGGTATGCTGTACAGGCACCAAGACTTTCTCAGCTTCTCTACTAGACAAACCCTTGCAACTACATTTTTATTACCCTCTCTCCTTTATGGTGCCCCTCTCCTCACTAATATCCAAAATTCTGCAAAATCCAAACTTGATATGTGTTACAACAGAATAGCCAAATTTGCCACCAAGGCCAAATTCTCATCCCACCACTGTAACTCACTGAAACAATTAGGCTTGCTGAAACTCCCCCAACCATCTCTCATTCACCCAGTTAACTACAGCACACAAAATAATCTACAGACCCACAGCATGTCCTGCTCTCTCAACTCTACTTGCCAAATACCAACCCAGCAGACAACTAAGATCTGAAAATCATCTACTTCTAAAAGTGGAAAAGCCCTCCTTATCAGCTGGTCAACTGCTCGACTCCTTCACCGTTGCCAAACTATGGAACTCGCTTCCTCCTTCTATAAGAAACATGGGCAGCACCACCACCTTCAAACAAACACTGAAAAAACATCTCAACTCTTCCTGGCTATGTACCTGCTCTATAACCTAACCTCTTCCTTCTCCTTGTATTATAACTTAATTCCTATGCTTTTTACTACTAGCGACTGAAGATACTTTCTCCATATTTATTTCTTTTTTCTTTTTTCACTTGTTGATACTGGCACAATAATGCTGATTAATTTATCTCCATTTTTACCACTCTGAATTAATCTGGCAACCAACTAAATTTCTGCTTTTATGTATATATTCTGTATATGTTTCTGTAACCAAACCAACTAAATCCCTGAGTTATTTATATATTCTGTATATATTACTGTAACCATTAAGTGTAACACTGTTTCTACTTCTGTACCAATTAATGTTTAATTTTTTTCTGCATCTATTTTCTTGTCGGAGCTTTTCTTCAGGGCCTCCACCGAAAATGGGCTCTTTTAGGCCCAGTGGACTTTCCCGGTAAACAAATGCAATAAATAAATAAATTATCAAACAAGAATGCAATAAACAACTGGAACTTCTAAATGGAATCGTAAAAAAATGATCTGAACAGATTCTTGCCTTTGAGGAAACAGTAACTGACCTGGATACGAGAGTGACAGAAAATGAACATCACAATGAATTTCTTCTGAAACAAAACAACAGGCTGATCAAGAAACTGGAAAACCTTTCAAGTAGATCAAGGAGGAATAACATAAGAATATATGGAATTCCTGAGAAAGAAGAGGGTGCTAACATGATTCAATTCCTCAATAAGTGGTTTTCATCAGCACTAAACATGCCTTTTGGAATTGGGAGGGATCATTGGTCCCTGGACAATCCAGTTTTGTCTCTCAGTTCATCTAACCCCAGGTCTATAATAGTTAGATTTCTTTCCTCACAAGACAAGGACTTAGTGCTGAAATCAGCTTGGACTAATTCCCCTATCAAGATGGGTGAAAAAGTTATTTGTTTTGACAATGACTACACCTCTACAGTTATATCCAAAAGAAAGGAGTTTGTTACTCTAATCAAGTCCTTGAAAAAAGCCAATATTAAAGCATAAATTCTTTTTCCTGCATGAATAAAAATCACCTTGCCAGAAGAAGATTTTTGATTTCCCTACAAGAAGCAGTAGAATTTATCCAAAAGAAAAAAAAAATACTGTCAGACATAGAAGAAATGGAATGGTCATCCCAGAGTTTGAAGAGACAGGCAACCAAAAATGGATGGTCTGTGTAGGAAGGAGCAGACAAAACTAAGATACTAAAGGACAAATTAATAAATTCCTTCTAATTTTAAATGCTTTGTTTTATGAATCATAATATATCTGATTCTAGAAAATCTCTATACTCTAAGGTAATGTGAATATTCTTTATTACTGACTTTCTCTTTTCCTTTCTATATTTACATCTTCTAATTACATATAGTAGTAAGTATTTAAATAACATTCTCTCTGTCTCTTTCTCTCTCTCTCTCTGTTCTTTCTTCCTATTCCTTTTTTATTACTAATGTTCCTTTTCTCTCTTTCCCCCACTATAAGTACTTTACATAATTTTCCCTTTTAAATAACTACAAATGATGTATGTCTTCTAATTATTCAGTAATAGTAAAATTTCTAGTGGGTCAGCAGTGGGGTAACAATATGTTTCTGATTAGTGTTTCTAACTAGATGTTTTATATTCTATTTAGACACATATACACATTAATACAGTAAATTAATGGTGATTTAAAGATGGCTAAATATGTTTTATATATTTATTTATTTTATTTATTTTATTTTTATTTTACATTTGTTAACCGGGAGAGTCCGACTGGATACATGTCCATTTTCAGCAGAGGCCCGGGGAGAAAAGCTCCAAGTACATAACAGACATATGAACATTGTTAATGCAAAAAAAGGAAGATAGTTGAGTTCTAAATACAATATAAAGATACATCACATATTGGGAAAAAAAAAAAACAACAGCAGCAAATAAAAAAAAACCATAGGTCAGTTACAAAGGCGAGGCGCCTTGTTAAAAAGCGGTTAAGGATAGTGAGGTAAGAGAAGGGTAAATGATAGTGGTTAATCAGGTTTGGAACAGGGACATTGCCAGAGAGTATTGAGATGGGGTTTAAGCTTTTTTTTGAATTGTAGGAGTGAGGGTTCTGAGGTGAGCATGGTCGGTAGGAAGTTCCACATTTTACCTACAAAGTTTGAGTCTAGAGAATCCCCAGCAGAATTATTGGCTTTGGTAGTTTGAGCTAAGATCTTATTGGAGGAGCGTAAAGATTGCAGGTTAATATAGGGGTGAATGATGTTTTTCAGAGCTGGTGTTTTCTCTGGGTGATACAGTATCTGGTGAGCCATTTTGAGTTGGTTGAAATGGAGTTGGCTGGAAAACTCTAACCACCCTAGTTGCTTCAAGTTAGTGCAGTGGTGCATTCTAAAGGTGGAATTTGTGGCAAATCTAGCTATGTGATTGTAACAAGAAGCAAGTTTGTTAAGGGTTGTCTTGTTTAGGTTTGTAAAGAGGGGGGAGGCATAGAAAAGAGTTGATAGTAGGTGTGTGCTGGCAATTGTAATTTTAGCGTGAGGAGTGAGAAAGTGTTTTACTTTATAGAGAGAGCCAAGCTTTTTATTGACGGTTTTGATGGTAAGATTGAAATGGGTGTCAAATTTAAGGGAGTTATCAATGGTAACACCTAATAGCTTTATGTGAGCTTCTGGTATATATATATATATATATATATGTATCTATATATACTAGGTAGGTTTTTGTTTTCCTCTGGTCTGGTTAATTGGTGGGTAAATGACTGAAATGTTATAAATGATTTCTGATTTGAGGCAGCTGCTGTTACTTCTAAATAGCTGTTTTTATATGAAAGGATTAATTTTTTCATGATGATGTTTTGTGAGGAAACTGGTGGTCTGTGTGACTGTTCTTATTGTGGAGATTAATGGCATGCACTGACAAGCAGCTTGAGTGGTTTTTTTTTTTTTTTGCTTTCTGTAAACTCTAAAAGCTTCAAGATTTGATTTCCCACTGAAAATGCTTTTTTCCTCACTAGAGACAAACTCTGCTGTGCATGAGCCTATTTAGATATTTTTTAACAAGTTTATGAAGCTGCAGCTTGAGGAAACAACAGTGATGGCATCACTTAACCTTTTGAACTTGTTAAATGGCTGTGTTTAGAATGCCTTTCTCTTGAAATGCTGTTATCCTTCACTTAGATACTTTAAATGGTAAATAATTAGAAGATACCTATGTTCTTTTATAGATGCATACATTCTCCAAATTCAGTAACACTTTTAGTAACTAAATGACATCAAATGAACTAGGAGCTGCATTAGAAAACTCATTATGCATATTAACATCGGACTTATGTTACATAACTAAACCTTTAGTAACTAAACAGAGGGTTGTGAGGCTTTTTTTTTTGTAATAAGTGTTATATATATATTCAACAGATTCTTACATGAAAAATGTTAGATGACTGGCAAAATGGTTAAAACATCTGATGTTTCTTGAAAAGTCTTGAAAATATTGACAATCTTCTTAACCTTCAGCTTTTAATGTTTATACATTTTAAGTTTATACAGTTTAAACCATCCACTAAAAGTCCCATCCCTCCAGAATCTACTACAACCCTATCTTACCACCAGACTACTAAGATCCAGCAACAAAAACCTCCTACAGGTCACAAGAGCCAATAACTCTGCTGGAGAAGCATTATTCTCCTGTGCTATAGCTAAATTATGGAACTCCCTCCCACCCTCAATTACCTCTGCAACCTGTGGCACCCACTTCAAATCTTTACTAAAAGCACACTTAAAAAGATGATGGATATGCCCTTGTAACCCCCTCTCTAATATCACCCACTCTACCCACCCACTATGTCTCTCTGTACCCCGCTAACTACCTTAATTCTAGGAAGCTTGGTTGCTCATAAATCTAGCTACTTACCATAAAGTAAGAACTTCTTATAGTACAAGTGTAACTGTCTGTTATGTACCACACAGATAAATTGATTCATTTGTCCACTGACAAATTATGTTCTACATCTGTAACTATGTTCAACATCTGTCACTATGTTTTAAACTTGTATTATATTCTACAGCTGTTTTACAACTATGTTTTATCTTGTATTATGTTCTATAGCCAGTACAATGTCTGCAGTTTTTAAATGCTATTTTTCTCAACTGTATAATGTCAGTAATAGTAAATGTGAAGCTTTTCTCCCTGGGTCTCTGCTGAAAATGGCCCTCTATCCAGTCAGACTCTCCCGGCCAACAAATGTAAATAAATAAATAAATGCATACTTTGATCTGATGTGTATTTCTGACATATCTACTTATCAAAGGTGCCATTATTATATGTGACATATTCATATAACTTCAGTTATATTGGACACTCTCATTTTAATGTATATTTCATGGACTCAGATTTCTTTAGTTGCTTTCATAATGCTTTTCTTTTTTTTGTTTTTATACTATATTCTAAGCAGAGATGGAGAATTTGTGTCTTTTGGTGTTGGATAGGTGGTGGATGAATGGTTTAGTTAAGTTTTTAACTAAACCAGAATCTTTATGTTTCATGTATGTGTTTGTAAATAGTTTTTTTTTTTTTTGAAAGTAGTGTTTAATACACGTCATACATCAATGATAAGTAAGTTTTCAGTAGATTTCTAGTCAACACAGAAGAAAGGTCGTTCAGTAAGTAACACATACACATTATAGTCAATGGCTTATAAATGTTTATCATTAAATATTAATGGTTTGAACATTAATGTCAAAAGAGCTAGTTTGCTTAAATATATTAAAATGCATAAAGCCCGCATCAACTTTTTACAGGAAACCCATCAATTAAAAAAAGACCTACAAAAATACTAATTTAATGGCTATACCATTCTGGCTGATTCATGTTTTAAGACTAAGAGAAGGGGCACTCTTATTCTATGGAAAAATACTTATACTATGCCAAGAATTATAGATACAATTTCAGATAAAGATGGGATGCTAAGCATGGTTATTTTGGAAATCAGTAGGAAGTATTATACTCCGATTAATACATACTAGATACCAAAACTAAGTACTAAATATCTTGACAGATATCTGGATCTGATTACTTTAAATACAAAAGGGGAAATTATAGCAACAGGTGATTTTAACTGCCTATTATCAGGCAATGATACTTCTAAAAATGGTAAAATAAAACTAACATCTCAAAACAAGAAATTAAATGACTTTACAAACCAGATGAACCTTAAAGATATACGTGGTCTAAGAGAACATTATTCCTTATTCTATACTCACTATTCATATTGGTTTAATATATAAACAAACATTGATAAGGTATTTGTATCAAATGAATATGTAACATAAGTGACATATCTATAATGACTTGTCCCACTTTCAGACCATAATGCTATAAACTTGACATTAACTACGCATACAGATGCTTTAAGATTTCTACAGAGACTTTAGGGAATGGATAATGAAAGAAATAGACATGTTTATGGAAACAAATGATAATGGTGAAGTGAGTGATACTATACTATGGGACACCTTTAACGTTTATCTATATGGTAGAATAAAATCTTGGTGCCTTCAAAAAAAGGAGAGAGTAGGACAAAAAACTTTTAGACGTACAAAATAACATAGACAAGATAAAAATGGATGCAAAACCAAATAAAGTAGCACATAACAAAATTACTAAGTTAAATCAAAAACACAAGTTCTGAATCATAAGGTAGCCGTAAACCTGGAAAAATTGAAATTACAATCTTATGCTGTAAATTCTAAATATCTACATAAAATAGCGGTAAGATCCAAAAATCTAAACAATCAAAATCTTATTAATGAGAATAAATATACAAGTAATGGTTCAGTTAAGAGTACATCTAACTTAATGGGCATATTAGAAGTGTTAAAAAACTACAATAAAGATATAAATAATAACACACCACTTTTGGAAACAGATAATGTAATAAATACTTTTATTGAAGAAAATATAACTTCTAAGGTGTCAATGCAACAAAATAACATATTAAATAAATAAATAACACTAACAGAAGTGAAAGAGCAAATAAAAAAAAATAAAAGATAATAAAGCTCCAGGACTGGATGGAATAATTCCTGAACTATATAAGATTTTTCCTGAATATATAATAAAGACAATGATGAGTGCCTTTACTATGGTTAATTAAAAATGTATAACACCCCCATCATGGAAATATTCAATTATCTCCCCATTTTAAAACAAGTTAAGGACCCCAAATCTTTTGATTCATATAGGCCAATTTCGCTACTAAACACTGATTATAAAATTTTCATGACAATATTAGCTAATAGGATAAAGAAAATATTACCTAATGTGATACATAATTATCTGACAGGGTCCATTCTTTATAGAAAAGTGCAAGATAACACTATTAAATTACTATCATTAAAAGACATAGCATGGGGCAGCCACTGTGGTGCAGTGGTTAGCATTGCCACCTCACAGCAAGAGGTTCTCCGGTTCGATCCTCGGCTGGGGTGCCTTCTGTGCAGAGTCTGCATGTCCTCCCTGTGGTCACGTGGGTTTCCTCCGGGTGCTCCGGTTTCCTCCCACATCCCAAAGGCATGCTGCAGGTGGATTGGACACTCTAAATTGGCCCTAGGTGTGAGTGTGTGCATGTGTGTGCCTTCTGTGGAAGGTTGGACGCCGGGCTGGCAACTCGACACCGTAAAACTCCACTGCCAATCATGAGCGGACAAGGTGATCCACTGTGGCGACCCCTAACTGGGAAAAGCCGAAAGAAGAAGAAGAAGAATAGACATAGCATGTAAATCCAAAAAAATACTAACTATTATCAGCCTAGACATAGAAAAGGCTTTTGATTCTATTAGATGGTCTTATCTACAAAAAATTCTGATTGGTTTTGAATTCTCCTCAGATTTTTGTCAACTAATTAATGAAAATTTATGTGAAAACTAGATCATGTCTATCCTCAACAGTAAAAATCCTCAAGGGAACTAGACAAGGTTACCTTTGTCATAATTATTGTTTGCTCTTTCAGTGGAACCTTTCGCTACATATATCAGAAACAAGCAAAATATAAAAGGCTTTCAAGTTAATAAGGACTATTGTACTAAGATACACATTAATTGCTGATGATATGTTGTTAACTTTGGGTGATATTGATGGTTCTTTGCATGATATAAATACGTTAAGCGAGTTGGAAAGAATTTCAGGGCTTAAATTTAATTATAATAAATCTAAAACATTACTAATTAACACAGGATAAAAAAAACTAAGAGAGAATAGCCTGTTTAATTGGGAGAATGATGTGTTAGAATATTTGGGTGTCAGTATAAAGAGTACATGGAAAGAATCTGTTAAAGTAAACTACAGTAATTTAATAACCACCATTAGTGAACTAATCAAAAGATGGAATAAAATGTTCTTCACAATGGATGATAAGCAGTCTTTAATTAAAATGATAATTTTACTTAAAATTTTGTTTTATATACAGTCATTGATACTACCCCCTCCCAAAAATGAATTTAAAAAATTAGATTCCATGCTATTTAAATTTGTATGGTTCCCCTTAAAACCTAGGATTGCATATAAATGGCATATTAGAGCTTGGAACAGTAATGGAATAGCATTCCCTAGCTTAGATCTTTATTCCAAATCAGTTAAAATTAATGTAATTTTACATTGGATCTCACCTACCTATATATCTGACTGGAAAAACAATACATGAGATTCATATAAATGATGTCAGAACTATAGAAAATCAGTTTAAGGAACAATACGGAATAAGTGGAGTTCATTGGCTTTTAAGTAAATTGTGTTTATTTAATAAGAAGTTTGATCATTTTTCTTATGGCATTAATCAAATATTAAATCATTTTAAAAATATAATTGATTGTAATTACAACATTAAATAATTCATATTTCTTATATTCCCTATAGCATACTCCCCTGATTGCCTAGATTCTTTCAACATCAATGCGATGCAAAAATGAAAGGAAAACAACTTGATATTCTGGCATCAGTTTATTGATAATAAGAGTATTAAACCACTAAACTATCTTATATGTAGTTTTGATAATAGTAAAGACAGTTGGTTGTTTATACACTCATTACAGCAGTTTATAGAAAACAAAATGAGAGTATCAATCAACCTAGAGACTGAATCTATACCTAGTTTGATCCAGCTTCTAATTAGGTGTCTTGAAAAGACAGATGATCAAAAATTAAGTACCTCACCTATCTATAAGATACTAAGAGAAGACACTCTAAAGTTTGACTCAGATTTTTGGAATTACTATGTAAAGATTAATGGAGAACACATATCTAATGAATCCAAACAACTGTTATTGAAATCTACATATGGTATCTCTTCTTCATTATATTAGAGATTGTATACATGGAAATTTATGAATAGGAGTTTCTATACTTCACATAAAATAAATCTTATACTCAAAAACAGTGAGAGTAAATGTTGGAAATGTGATGAATTACTAGAAGTGAACTGGGTTCACATGTTCATTGAATGTAGAAATGTTGTTCAATACTGGAAAGACTTCAGATATTTTGTAAAGGCTTTATGGTTTGATAACTGTCATATTTCTAACTCACTAATCCTATTCAATGTTGCTATACCTAATGTAGTACCTAAATCTCAGATTCAGTTACTCTGGTTAATTCTTGCAATTGCCAGAAAAGTTATTACTTTGAAAAAGAAAAGTAAACAAGATTTGATGTTTAAAGAATTTATTAGTTTAGCAAAATTTGTTTGCAAAAAAAGAACTGCAAACCATTTGTTATAGAACTCATAACATTACTCATATAAAAAATAGCATGGCAAAAATTGGAAAACCTTTTGAACAAATGCTGATAATGTCTCATGGATAAAATGATTGTTTATCATGGATGAATTTAAATATTGTAAATAGATTTATTGTTTTATTGTATTTGTTATATGTACATTTGTGTATGTTTACAATGAAAACAAAATAAAAATTTTTTTGTAAAAAAAAAAAAAAAGGAATCAGCTGGTCTGCTTACATACACAAGCCATGCTTCGTTGGTGGAGTGATACCTATAGGAGCAGTGAATGGAGTTCTAGTCAAGATGTATATGAGACCTGTTGTAAGTGATTCTTCTAAGCCTAAGCTGTCTGCAAGTTCCCTATTTTGGCCATTGCATTTACTAATAAACCGGCCCTAAAAATATTACTGTCAAGGGTAGTTGATTTTTTGTTATATGCTTCTTGTCAAAGACCAGCATTGTGTTTTGTCAGTATGCATGACTGGATACCTACAAAAGAGAGATATGACCTGTCAATATTATTTTTGGTATTTTAAGATGTCATTGGTATATGACATTGATTCACCACCCAAACAGAATTATTTCTTAGTGATTGTTTTCATATCCATGCATTATTGAGTTTTCCAGCTTCTCTGCTATATTTTTTAAAGTGCCCTACCACTGTCAGACCCCATAGATAGGTTTTTGAGATGTACAGTATTTAATCTGGCCTCATGGTTAGTGTTTTGAGATGCCTTGTAATTCATCTATATCAGGAATATGGCCTTTCTTTGTCATGTAGGTCATTTGTGACAGCCTTTCATGTAGTGGTTGTAATGCATGGGGATGAAGACTCTTTACAGAAATGACTGTGTGTCTATTAGCCAAACAGGGATAATGTATGTGAGTAATGAGTGATGTGCTACATTCAATTTTCAGTATTTGTGACAAGTATGAAGTTTCACTTTTGATGATTATGTTTTGTTTACTGTAGTGTGTGAGATGCCCATATCACCTGTTTTTGTCTTCAATGTGTAATGTATTCTATCATTATTTGTTCATTGTGTCATTTCTTTTCGTTTTTAGTTAATATTATGATTTGTATATGGTTTTGTTACAGCAATAGCTGTGTGCTTCTAGCAAGAGTGATAATGTCGGTGTTGTATATGCTAAAGAGTGTACGCATACAAATAATAACGATACATTACATCATAAGCAACATAAGAGGATTTGAACATATCCTACCTGTGTGGTTGTATTTGTGTTTAACAGAAGGTCATTTCTGTAGTTCTGTATTGCCAAACACATGGCTAAAAAGTTCATTTGAATCAATCAATTTACTTACATTCTTAATAAGGAAATGAAATAAAGCAAGACATTTTCATCTTTTGTTCATTCTTCTAACAATGCTAATCCTTGCACACACTGGTTTTCATCCTTAAACATGTTTTCCTTCACCGTCTCTCTATCCCCACTTTTTTTTTTATCTCTGAGCTAGCTCAGCTATGAATTATTTTAATGTAATTGCTTTTACAGTTATGCAGTACAGTTTATTCTGATTAATCTTGATAATTACTCTTTGCCTAGTATACACAGCAAAGTACAATTTCCCTTAAATGCACACAGAGATCACAGTCAGTCTGGGGTTGGTTTCTCCCTCTTTCTCCAGATCCCCAGCAAGACTGCCCACTGGCACAGCTATAGGGTTAAGATCTCAGCTGAGGGGTCAAACCAACGCCGACAGCACCCTCTCTGTCCAACCAATGCTTTGTGTCCTGGCTGACACACACACACACACACACACACACACACACACACACACACACACACACACACACACACACCTACTTTGTGAATCGGTACCACTACAGCCTGTGGTCACAGGTCCGGGGCATATCCACATGGTCACCTTTTGTTTCAACATGATTAATAGAGGGTTTGGTTTGTTGTTCATAGGTTCATAGGTAGGTACTAGGCTATCAGCCCTGAAGCCTATATAAGCTTAGACAAAAAAATTCCCTGGCTTTCGCCACCCAAGAAAATTATTTTTCTGTGCCTCTGTTGAGCAGTGCCACAGAAGTGATCCCCGGGGTGAATTTTCTATTTACCATCAAGTCGTCAAGATTTTTCTTAAAGAGGGGCGATGAGGAGCTTTGCTTGACATGAATGGATAGTTTGTTCGAGAGTATGGGAAGTCTCTGGGACAGGACTCTATCCCTCCAGCATGTTCTGTTTATTGTGGTGACAAGGTTTGGGTCCCTCGAGCGTGTGGTACAGAGAGATTGGGATTTCTTTAAGTGTAGCATGTCCAACAGCTCTGGGTTTGACGTAGTTTTGTATGTTAGGCAGAGATCACCCCTGAGTAGGCAATATGCGACGGAGTAGAGCTACAGTTTTTTGAGATGGTCTGTGCATGGTATCTGTTTGCAGCCGATAATCCTTTTAGTGAGGTTTTACTGTGGCCTTTCCAATTGTTGTAGATGTCTTGCGAGACACATGCCAAATGGGGCATTGTACTCTATAATGGGTCTGATGAGGGATGAGTAGAGAGGAACAATGACCTCCTTTTTTTCTAGAGAAGAAGCCTTTTGTGATGAGGTGCCATGTAGAAGGATTTCCTGACTACTTTGGCAGTGTGGTTATCAAAGGAGAGACTACTGTCCACCTGTGTCCCAAGGTCTCTTATCACACTTTCACTGTTTAGTGAGCTACCGCCTATGTGTGTTCCCAAAGGGGATGACAGTGCACTTCTTGGCATTGAGCATGAGGCCATGACGTTGACACCAAGCATCTGTCTCTGTGAGGCCCTTTTGCAGAATGTCTACATCATTAGTTGATTCTATTATGGCTCCCAGTTTGCAGTCATCTGCGAGCTTTGTTAGCCAAAGACCTTCTGTGTTGGCCTGCACTTCAGAGAAGTAGATGCCGAACAGGAGAGGACCCAGCACCGAACCCTGTGGTACTCCACTCATCACTGGTCTGAAGTCGGACTTGGAGTCGGCCACCCATCTTGTGACATAGGGATTTATGCCCAGTTTAGTGAGTTTATCCATAATTCCAGTGTGGGGGATGGTATAAAATGCCTTGGCGAGGTCAAGATAGGCAGTATGAACTACCTTGCCCTTGTCTGTGGCTCTGATGACTGCTTTAAAGAAGTCTATCAGGTTTAATAGACATGATCTACCTTTTACAAACCCAAACTGAGTGGGATCCAGTGTTTGGAGGTTAACTATGTCTTTGTTTATAAGCCCCAGTATGATATGTTCCATGGCCTTGCAGACCAGGCTCATCAGGCTAATGGGGAGGTAGTTTCCACGGTCCGTGGTGGCATCCCATTTGCAGAGTGGGACAACCGTTGCTGTGTGCCATTCAGTAGGCACATAGCTTGAGGTGAGGCTATGACTGAACATGGCACTTAGGTGGGGTGCCAGTTCATTCTGTAGTTCGTGCAGCACACAACCTGGGATGTTGTCTGGTCCCATGGATGCTGTGTTCTTGGCTTTGGAGAGTGCGGTCTTTGCTTGTTCATCCCTGATTACAGGGGCTTTGCATTCTTCCGGTGTTAAGATAGGCCTTTTGGAGGGTAAGAGGGGGTTAAAGTTAGCACTGAACCTATCTGCCAGGATGTTGGCAATATCAGTTGGTTCTGTATATTTAGTGCCACTGTGCTGTAGCTCAGAGCAGATCTGAGTGTTGCCATTGAGATTCTTGACATAGCTGTAGAATGCTTTGTGGTTGTCTTTGGAATCACTGGCGATTTTATTTTCATAACTGGCTTTGGAGGATTTTATGAGGGATCTCAGCTTCTTGCTTAGGCTGGCCAGGGAGTTCCTCCAATCTTGGAATTTTACTATTTCTTTTGCAACAGCTTCTTCCTTCTGTTGTAGAGATTGTTTATGGCAGGGGGCCACCAGATTGGCTTCCTTTTTTTGAGGATAGCGTCTTGGTTCTGTTGGGGATGGCACAATCCATGCACTTGTGTATGTGCTTATACAGTGCATTTTTATAAGATTCAGCAGTCATACCTCTATTTTCCATCTGCGTGGGTGTCATGAAGTTTTTTACTTCTGTCTTAAGAAGCATGAACTTGGCTTTGGAGTAGTTTTTGATGGTGGTTTCCTTAATGGGTAGCGGGGTGTGATACAGATGTCTAGGGTGACTTGCTTGTGGTCAGATCTGACCAGCGATGAGTTGACCTCTGGAGTGGAATACCAGTTACCCATATTGGTAATGGCCAGGTCCAGGATATTGCTGCCCCTGGTAGTGGTGTGGACAACTGATCCAAGGTGTTGGAATTTATGAATTCCAGAAAACTTTGAGTAAATGAGTTGGTAGTTTTCCCAGCTGATGATGGGGTAGTTGAAATCACCCATAATTAATGTATCGGGTCGTACCTTAATATTTTCCAGTATCTTAAAAAATTAAAAGTGGGAATCCTAAGGCATGGTGGGGGATCTGCAACAAGCTACAACCTGGATTGCAGTCTTGCCCAGTGTTAGTTGCACTTGGATAATTGCAGATGCATTATCTTGAGCAACTAGCCTGGAGGTGTGGATATCCTTAATGAATATGGACATGCCTCCACCTTTAGTGTTTTGATCCAGGTTAGGTGGCGGAAAGGTGTGCTATGAATTATATCCTGGTAGTGCAGGAGTGCTCTCTGGAGCCTTGAACCTGGTCTCTGTCACTGCAGAGATGTTGATGTACTCCATTTTAAGGAGTGCCTTGAGTGAGTGCATTTTGAGGTTTCAACTTCTAGCATTGTGTAGCATTACCCTCAGACTTTGCTTGCTTGCTTGTACGTGTTATGGTGATGAATTTGGCATTTGAACCTTGCCTAAAAAGGTACTAAGGGGTGGCAATATCCTTAGCCAGTATCCAGAATCCCAAGGTCAGCAGGTGCAGGCCATCTCTGTCAAAGCATCGTGGTCTGTCGACCATGTCGTACCAGGCAGACAGATACTGGATCCCCCTAGAATGACATCAGAAAATCAGCCAATTGTTGAAGTCAGTCATTTTGTCCTTGTACTGTGGTATCATTCTGGGTGATGGCAGGATGCTACTCAGGGCTAGGGTCATACCTGCCTGGGCTACATTATCCAAGAGCTCCTCCATGTCTCTTTTCATTTAGTCCAGGGTGGTATGTCTCAGGTCATTCACACCAACATGGACAATGACAGAGCCGTATTTGCAGTGGCGGCTGGTGACTTCAAATCAAAGGGGGGCTGCAGGAGACAGCTGAATGGGTGGGGCCAATGGGATGGGGTGTGGCCAGCTAGAAAGGGAAGGGGCTATACTCAAAACCACAAAAACTAGAACTTTAATTAAATATGCTGCCCTGGGTGCCAAACCATCATTATAAGAGTCCATCCAAGACAAAATGAAGTGTAGAACAAAAACAAATATTGAAATGCATTGGCTGCATGACAGCTTACTTAATATCTAGATGGAAACAAAAAGGTTGCAAGGCATAAAAAAAAAAATACTTTTTAAATACATTACTGGAATGCCAGTCAAAGTCAAGTATAAGAAAAACAAGCAGCACTCAACTCAAACCACTTCTCCTTGCACTGCAGTTCTAATTATAATTTATATTCAGCTTTATAAAAGTATCAAGTAACATGCTGAAAGTAGCAATCTCTGTGATACCCCCAATTGTAAAAATGTTTCTTATCCAAAAAAGACCTGCTGCCTGACAACAACTATCTACTTGTTTCATGGGGAAAACATGTTCCAAGTAAAAATTGAACAGCAAACAAGAAGCAAGCTCAAGATAAATTGCTTAAAAAATTACTGCACATGTTATGGACCACACATGATAGATTGGCATTCTGCTTAGTTTACGGGTAAAGCCTGCAAAGATGACTGCAAGTCTCCAACAAAGATAATGAGCTTCTAGTTGCTTCAGGATTTACTTCTTAAAATACTGTAATTCTGTCCTTTACTACAAATACTGTCATATGCATTTCAATACCCAAGGCTTATACGTTATCTAGTTATGTAAGTATTCTCTGCATGGCAACAACAAAAAGGCTTTCAATGTTGGTAATTCTTTAACAGTATGGTTATTAAAGCTTACTTGCATCTTACAATCTCAGACAAGCTTACCTGATGGTCATGAAAGCATTGCTACTTCAACACAGAGCAACAGGCACTTTCTGAATAATAAGAAGCATAAATCAACAGTATAAAAATATGACAGAAAACCAGAACATTCTGCAAAATCAAGCAAGGACAGATGAAAAGCCACTGTAGTACTTGTCTACCTTGGATGGTGGGATACTCTGCACACTTACACTGTATAACTGCTCCTTGCCTTGCTTGGACACATCCAGAGTCACTACATGGGGGAGTGGGGTGCAGCAAGTATGTCACAATTTGAAATGTTTCTGGCTGACTGTGATGGCCCTGACACATTTGTCATATCTCAACCTCAGAGTAAGAAATCTGGACAAAGCCATACACAGAAGTGGGACAAATGCCTAAAAATAAGGACAATATTTAAATATTGCTCTTATAAACTTTCTAATAGAATAGTAGGTCTTGCATTAGTATGAATTTTCTGAAGGGTATGAAATCTGAAACTCAAATGTCTGTCATTATTTTCTAACTTCAATCTTTAATGATTTGCCTCGAATTTGCCAGAAAAACACAATTTTATGAAAAATGGACCAAAAATGCGATGCAAAAATATAAAGTAGCCACACAATACAGCTGGAAACCTGTCAAAGAAAGGACACTTTTTTAATATTAGTACTGTTAACTTGAGCAGCTCACAAAGTAAATTACTCTACATGCATTTCTGAAATAATCTATAACTCAGATTATTACAGTTATTTATTAATTGTAAACCTTCCATGTTTTCTTCCAAAATTGACATTTTGTGAAGGGATTATTAGAGGGAGAGCAACATTTTGAGCCAAATTGGGGACAGTTGAGAGGTTTGGATATGCCTAATTCTATAAAGCAATTTATTTGCATGTACCTCTCAACTTGTTAATGCAGGAAATCTGAACAAGGCCAAATGCAAACAGTACAAAATATTGCTCTTGTATAAACTAAGTTGATAGAATAACAGGTCTTGTTTTAGCATGCATTTTTCTGAAGGTTATGAAGACTGAAACTCAATGTCTGTCATTATTTAGTAGCTTAATTCCTGAATGATTTGCCAGAAAACCACAAATGTTATGAGGAACAAACCAAAAAATAAGAAGCAAAAATCTATTCATTCTGTGAAAATCTGGACAGTTGAGATGTATAGCTCAGCCAGGGCTGTCTTTGAGTTTGCCGCCCTTCCCCTTCACAAAATCATGGTCGAATGGAGCCTCCCCCTGCAGCCATTCCAATGTCCCACTACTTGTCTATTTCGCACCATTTACCATAAACACTGTAATGTGCATACTGCTTTACTTCTACAATGATTTAAATTTCATTTGAAAGTTTTATTTTGCATTTTACAGCACAAACATTAAGACATCTGCTAAACAATGCAATGCAGTCTCACAATGAAAACATACTTAGCATTAAAACTTCTCTGCCCTTGAAACTCACATTCACTGAAACAGCATTGGAATCCACATTCAAGAAAATACATTTGGCCAGTATAAAGATTAACTTTGGTCTGTTTTCAAATGATAGGCCCCTTGCACATAAGACATACATGTGTTGTGTGATATGGTTTACCTTTATAAAACCGAATCACAGTGGTGCGATTGCTCATATGAGCGAATCGTAACCATGAAAGTCACAACAGCGACAATTCCATATGTTCGTGTTCGAAAATCAGCAAATCAAAAAGCAGATTCACTGATTTTTGAACATAAATATTGAAAGAAAAACGAAGTGTAAAGCAGGGGGGGGGGCAAGCCCCCCCCCCCGCAGCCCCTATGTGGGGACTGCACCCCCCACACCCTCTACTTTAATATTCTAACTCAGAGATCGCACCACAGTGTGGAAAGAGACCATTTTCCAATCCCCACTATAGTGCAATCCACCCCAAAATGTCGAATGTGCACTGAGCGAATGTCACTGTGGATTCGCTCATTGCACATTCTAACCTTTTTCCGTTCGGCGTTTGCAAACTTTACACACTGCCTTTCGAACAATTGATGTTCGACCATGTGCAATACACACACATGAAGGTAAACTGTGTGATACACCTTCCTGATTGTATTAAATTATATTCCTTGTATAATACAGTACAGTTGTTAGAGGGTGTTATAAATGTAGTGTTTTGAACATTTTTTCCAGTAAACAATGAAACAAAATGCATGCACCAATAATGACAAAACTGCCAAATTGAGAACATTTCCATCATAAAAGTCTACTCAAACTTCTACAAGCCACCAGTATCACTAAACATGCACAATCTCTGCAGAAGTAAAAGTCATCTATAAAATTCCATCTTAAAGTGATATGTAAGTAATAAAGAGGTTGGTGCTAGCAAACAACTTTATATTTCATTGTTTCATCTAGAAATAAAGTGCCTACATCTTCGCCAAAGAGGACATTCTCAGTATGGCAGCAACCACCCCCTGCGGGAGTAGAAACCACAGCCTTCTGCGTCAAAAGCAAGTACACTACCTGTTGTGCTATTAATGTAGACTTATAAGCAGCACTAAACTTCTCTTCCCCTGCAGCTCTCAGCTCCTTGTAAAATCTACTCGACACTCAACTGTATCTTTCAGCTTCACAGCACAAGAAATCTGGAAAAAGTCAAAGTTTATTGGGGCGAGACGAAAGCCCAAAAACCAGGGACACATTTTAAACATTGCTATACCCGCGGTGGTGGTGCTGCAGTAGCGTTGTTGCCTCACAGTAAGATGCTGTCCAGTTCGACTCTCAGCTAGAGCATCTTCTGCGTGGAGACATGCGTGAATGGGCATGCCTTCGTTGAAGGTTGTGCATCAGGGCTGGTAACCCAGCACATAAAAATCAACTACCAATCATTAGTGGACCGGAGTTTCTGCTGTGTCGACCCCTAACCGGGAAAAGCCGAAAGACACAACAACAACCAGTTTAACAGTCCTGTCAGTTGCAGCAGATGGTTGGTTTCCCCATTTCTTGTAGCTCCGATATCTGCACCCTTAATTGATGTAATATGGCAAAAATAGCTCTCTTCTTGATGCACACATTCAATAAATTAATTTCTATCATGGTAATTGAAATGAGATTAACAATGTGTTATGCACTAGAGACATACAGACTCTTTGTAAATGATTTCAGTTATTTAAGTAAAAAATGTGAAAAAACTCTAAACTTAATTTCACAGCCTTTCAACTTTACAGATTTTTTCTAACTACACATTATGAGCTACAGCAATCAATATATCCTAAAGAAACTAATTACTCTGACTGTCTCCAAAACACATTGCTAGAGAGGATAGACTGAAGAGCTAGTGAGCCTGAGGTCAAAGGATGGGCATATAAATAAGAAAGATTGGGTTTAAATGAAAAATGATTTCACTAACATTTGTTTAACATATTTAATGATCAGAAAAGTCAAATATAGTAGTTTCAGTAAGCATTCCCTCCTTAACAGCTTTATAAACCTTAGAAATCAATTACCAGGTCACAAGGATATAACTCCTCATGTATCCTAAAGTAAGTATATAACTACTTCTGAATTATTTATCAATGTACAACAAAGATTAGTACACAGCAAAACATTTGCAATGCAGTTGGCATAGAAAAATCAGTTTCATGTAAAATCTCACTTATTGCCATTTTTGGCACACACTAGGATTGGCAAGTAATCTTCTTCCTTGTCTTTTTACCATATCCAGTCTGTCAAAATACTAGCAGGGCCACGGAGAGAGCTCTGTGATCAATCACAATTATCTAGTTTTAGGTCATTGAAAATAATAAAGACATATTTAACAAACAGCAGCCATCACACTAACGATGAATTAATCAAACTATACTGATCATAAGAAAAACTGAACCATACCATACATTCTCATTAAAACTAGAGGAAGATTAATATCAACAGTTACTGAAAGGTAACACCACCATGTAGTATGACGTAAATAAGTAGAAGAACATAGGAAAATATTATATCATCATTTGATATATGAATCTGAAAGTGTGGCCATGGTATTTTAAATTTCTTCCTGATTTACAGAGCTAATCAACAACACACCCACTGAACTGTGTCAAATGTTCAAACATAAAGTAGAAGAAAACTCCAAGTATCACTCCAGGCTCCACAGGCTATTTACTCTAGAAAGCAGTCAGAAATATACTAATACTAAACTGGAAGAATAAGTAAAACATTTCTTTGGTTACTCTTGTTTTCTCTACAGCCACTTAAGTCAAGCAAAAATGAGATCGATAAACAAAACTCAATAAGTAATATATTTAGAGACAGGTCTGGATATTGTACTATCCTTACACATTGCTACTCCAACAAGGTAAATCATCAGTGTCATTTTTTGTGTTTCTACAGAATGTTTAACCTGCTGCAAAGCTTAAATCATTGTAATATATACTTGAAACCCAAGTCAGCAAAATGCAAATCACAAATGCAGATGTTTTACAACATACTATGGGTCAGAAATGATCCTTATTTGACCAGTCTTTGCTTTGACAAATAAAAAAAAAAATGATAAGCTTTGTAGAAAAGCAAGGAACTATCTTGAGTTCCTGCAATTTTACATGCCAATTCAATCTCCTTCTGCTCTTCCACAATACTGTCTCCTTCTGCAAATACTTCAGTAAGGGGAGAATGAAATCTCTTGAATGGTTTTATTTCACTCTTGCTTGCTCAATCTATGTTCGGTACTTACCTTGTATAAGCCGCTGAAAATCCAATGAACGAAACTAGGCCGCCAAGGCAAGCAAATAAAATCCACCACACAACACAAGTGACAAGTCCACAGCCGAAACTGGCTGCAACTGTTTGCTTCTCGCTCTTTTCCCAGCACATAAAGCCCGGGAAGAGAGCGACAACCAATCATCAGCATTTAGCCCAGCAAGCACGTCGTGACGTGCCTGTGGACGTCGCAGTCCGAGCCCCTTCCAATTCTATGCGGTTTGGAACCACATAGACTTCTGGGCATCACAATGATGCCTTCATTACTCCACCGGGCTGCAATCAAAACCAAAAAAAAATATGTTTAAAACCGCCGCAGCCCGAGGCGGTTAAAGTGTGCATGCGCGTACTTCCGAGTCGCGGACTCGAATTTTGCATTAAGCAAAAAAAAACCCATCTGCTACACACAAGAAAAGGTATTTTTTTTTTTACATTTTCTTCTTCTTTTTAGCTGAGGGGGCTGCAGTCTGGCAGTCCAATGCCACAAGCCGCCCCTGCGTATTTGTACTTGTTGTGGAGTGACCTGAGTTTGTGCGTTATGTGGCGGATCCTGGCACCCGACAGGCAGCTGACAGTAACTTTCTCCTTTGTGTCTGATTTTATGTAGGAAACTGGTAGATATATTGTGTGGTTCCATGGAACTGGATTTATTTTTTTTTTATTGCATTTGCAACAACAGTTATCATGTCTGAAGTTTTCCTAAAAAATGTTGTTTTGTCTCTTTTTAGAATGGTACATAGAAAGCTGATTACTCATATAAAAATTCGATGATCATCTATATTCTTTGTATTTATATGTTGTTTTTTTTCATTTTTGCATAGATTATCTCTGTTATCCTTTGCCTAACACAGAGTGATTCCATAATCGTCCATTTCTACATCAAAATCATTTTTCATGTCAGGAAATTATTTCAAAACAGTCTTCTTTTAAAATTTCCTTTATTTACATATTCGTAAAAACAGATTTGGGAAGTAGTTTAGATTAGAAATATAAAAATACTTATCCATATTCATGTACATAACACAGATCAATTACAGTTAAGTGGAGTGGTAAGAATTTACAAATTACTTTTAAATAGTTAGCTACTGTGAGGTTTAATCTATAAAGGATCTCTGACTTGAGGGAAACCTGGTTTCTTGCTCTATATTTCAGGTTTGAATTATAGGAACAGAAACAGAAATATATATATATATATATATATATATATATATATATAGAGAGAGAGAGAGAGAGAGAGATAGATATACACACACACTCCAAAAGCAGAACAGACTTTTTTCTGCAGAGTTATCTTGAAAAAAAAAAAAACATGTGACTGTCATGTGTTGAAACCATTTAACAAAAGGAGTGGTATATGGATGTCTGGACAGAGAATTATGCCATGTTATAGTTTTTTCCTGGTAGGTGATTATTGTATGAATAAGTACTGTGCTTCAGTTTAAACATAATACTTTTTAGACGTGCCTCTAGAAGTAATTGACAACTGTTATAGTTGTAATGAGTAATGAGTTTATAGGTAAGTACTAGGTCAGCTGCCCTTGTGGGCTACTTTAAGCCTAGTAAATATCTTTTAAGGGTGATAATCAAACCTTGTACTTTACCAGTATGCCACCCCCAACACCCCCTGCATATTTATACAATCTCTTTCATAATAAAGGCAACAGAGTTACAGACTGTACCTATTGTTCAGTAGGTAGATGTATAAACACTGTTGAATGCAATATTTATAAGATTATTACAGCAGAAGAGAAAGGCATTTCATTGGTGGTGGTAACTAGTGAGGAAGAAGGATGCATTTATTGTTTCGATTACAGTTTCCAATATTACACTTGACAATGATCTGAAATTGTTTTGTGGGACATATGATTACATTCACTAGGAAAATTTACAATGAAATTTAACTCTTTTTTTATCTCCTTTTTTCTCCTTCTTGTTTTGCTGTGGTTTCTTCTGTGTTTTACTCTTGAGCTTGGGAGAAGCTGGAATGCAGAGAGTATGGTGTGGTGTGAAAAAGGTGTCCAGATGCTGCTGACCACAGTTGGGGCATTCGCGGCCTTCGGCCTTATGACTATAGCCATAGGAACTGACTATTGGCTCTATGCCAGAGCCTTCATCTGCAACACAACCAACCTCACTGTGGATGACCCACACCAGAAAGACAAAAAAGACCCTGGAGGCCTAACACACTCAGGACTTTGGAGAATATGTTGCCTTGAAGGTAAGAATAATCATTTTTTAACTGGTTTTATTATTTATTATTGTAGTGAGTTCTTCCCAGGTATATCTTTGGATTTTGATGTTAAGGACTTCATGGAGTCTGTCCTGATTTAATCAATGGCACATATGCATGCATTTTTTTCAAAGTAGTACATAGTTCTTTACAAAGGACAAGAGACATTCCAAGGACACTTGCTATATAATTGTATTCAATATAGTATTTAAATCAGCTATGGTCATTATCCATGTTTATTAATCTAAAACTTTAACTTCTGTATAAAATAAATGTGTACACCATTAAATTATTTTATAAAACTATGGCCCTTAAGTAATTGTTACTTATTACCATAATGCGTGATGGTCTCAGATCACCTTTTTATCTGCACCAGTCCTGACATTCTATCTAATTGAAACAATCTCATCTCGTCTTGTCAAGTTGCACAGAATGAATAGGGATTCCCCAAAGGAAATATATCAAATATTAATTTGTCAGCAGCAAATGACAAAACAGAAGATGAGTGTGCAAGTCAGGATACTCATTTCACAACTTGCACTTTCTTAACTTTACATAATATTACCAGATGATAACAAATTAAATGTATTGTAGGTGCTTCCCCCTTATACTCCTTGTTACGGTATGTTGTTAGCAGCGATAAACTGATATTAAAACAAAAGTAGTACATATCAGGATATATCTGATTTGCTACATCTTCTTCTTTCAGCTTTTCCCAGTTAGGGGTCGCCACAGCGGATCATCTGTCCACTCATGATTGGCAGTGGAGTTTAACAGTGTTGAGTTGCCAGCCCGGTGCCCAACCTTCCACAGAAGGCACACACTCACACCTAGGGCCAATTTAGAGTGTCCAACCCATCTACTGCATGTCTTTGGGGTGTGGGAGGAAACCGGAGCACCCAGAGGAAACCCACACAATCACAGGCAAGACATGCAGACTCCACACAGAAGGCACCCCAGCCAGGAATTGAACCGGAGAACCTCCTGCTGTGAGGCAGCAATGCTAACCGCTGCACAACCATGGCTGCCCAGGATACATCTGATTTGCTAACTTTGTCAATTCTGAGTCATACATAAAATGATAAAAGTGCATAGCAAGTAAAGGGAATCAATGAATCCCAGTGTTGTCACCTTCAAATTAATGTACTGTCTTTTACCAATGAGATCAGTGTACTAATTCTTACCAGTTGTTCTACACCATAGTTAAATCACAGACACCATAGCAACACAGAAACAGATGCTTGGTGCCAGAGCCATGGGCTTAAGCTCAATGCCAAGAAATGTACAGTTATCCCCTTTGGGAAAAAGCATGTACCCGTGAATTACCACATAGGTGGCAGTATACTAAACACCGAAAATGTGATAAGAGACTTAGGGACACAGGTGGACAGTGGTCTCACCTTTGATAAGCACATCCACACAACAGTCAGAAAATCCTTCTATGTGGCACACCACATCACTAAAGGCTTTTCATCGAGAAAAAAAGGAGGTCATTGTACCACTGTACTCATCCCTCATTAGACCCATTATAGAATACAATGGCTCGTTTGGTATGTACCTCTCAAGACATCTGCAACAACTGGAAAGGCCACAGAAATACCTCAATAAAAGAATCACAGGCCTAAAGCAGATGCCCTATGCTGACCATCTAAAAAAACTCAATCTATACTTTGTCACATATTGTCTACTCAGAGCCGATCCCTGCTTAACATACAAGGCCATGTCAAACCCAGAGGTGCTGGACATGCTACACTTAAAGAAATCCCAATCCCTCAGAACCACACGCTCCAGGGATCTAAACCTTGTCATCACAATGAACAAAACATCCTGGAGGTATAGGTTCCTGACCTAGAGACTCCCCATACTCTGAAATAGACTGCTCATACATGTCAAGCAGAGTGCCTCTTTGGCCCTCTTCAAAAGGAACCTTGACGATCGGATGGAAGATAGGAAATTCACCACGGGGATCACGTCAGTTACCCTGCTAGACAGGAGTCCAGGGAAGTAAATATTGTGGGAAGAAATAGCCAGGGAATTGTTATGGCTAGGCTTGTATAGGCCCTAGGGCCGATAGCCTAGTACCAACCTATGAACCTATGAACACATTATGTTATTGAGAATGGATATATAAATTCATCATGCTAATTAGTATAGCTATGTAATTCTTCCTTGTTACATGCTAAAAAAATTGTAGACATGTAGTTTATTATAATGAACTTGTCATCTGTGATTACTGATTTATGAAAATGCTTAACCTTGTTCTGGCTAATGAGGCTATCAGTGATAAAGTAAACATGATTATCCATGATAAATGTTCACAATACATTGAGATACACTTAAAGAATTATATAATAGCTTTTACTAAAAATAGAATATAAATTGACACAAATAATCGATGCATTAAACATTATTAGTTTACATTTTGGAGTGAATGTAAATAGCAACCTCAAAGAGTAGTGAATAACCTCATTACAATGTATTGAGCTGAATTATACAAATTTTCTTGCAAAATCTGTAGTGGTTTTGCATTTTGTTTTGCTGATTGGCATAGAATATTCAGTGGTTTCTCTCTGACATTCTGCTCCTGAAATCTCATAAAAAGCTGATCACACAGTATCCCAGCACTTGATTTATTATTGTGCAGGTTAGTATAGCTCCAGGCTAATTGCTGTAAAAGTAGACTATATTGTTTTATAAGGGCATGCTGTTACTACATATCTCAAGCAGAAACTTACTGTGAAAATGAGCAGATGATGACGATATATTCCATAGAAATCATGACATAAAGGAATAAAGAAGTCACTCCTATTATAAAGAAACTATTTGTTTTCAGTTATACAAATTCTTTTATAGCAGTAACTGAATTTTTGTCTGAAGATGTTTACACAAGGTTTTGTGTGGATATTTCTATGTGAAAAGTAATGTGAAAGATATTGTAGTGTATTTTTTACTTTATAGATTTATAAACTATACTGTATCAGTTTAAAGAAAAGAAGCGTGGAAAATGAGTATTATACTTTAAAAATAATGAGGCCCTATGTAATGGTAGAATTCTAGAAATAAGTAGAGTCTACACATTTATTGTTTGTCAGACGTGAGGTGAGGTCTGTGAGAGTTGTGGGTTGTCATTTAAGTGACAGTCTTTTGTGACAGAAATTCATGGCTGATACACTAAAACATCAGCTATGAGACCATCATCTATGACAGTTCTCTGGCGAAAAGTTGTTGTCTTTATTATCGCATAAGTTATTAAGTGTCTCTCTCATGTGACTTACTTTTCATGGGTTTTGAAGTAAAAAGTTTTGCCAGAAGCTGAGATAGTGTGTGACATTAATCTGTGACAGCTGAGTTCATGCAGCAGTTTCTAATGGAATTATGGATAGGGATGTAATTATGCTACTTCTGATCCATAGGGAAGTACAATGGGTCCACATTGCTTTCTTACATGTGATATTAATGGTGTTTATACTCACGATGTGTATAGGATTGTTTGTGTGTATATGTATCTATGCATATAGGCATTTTTTTTAATTTTCATTAGCTGTAATAATGAGATTTACAGTACTCTCCATTATATAATTTATGGCAACAGCTGGACTCGATTCACAGTCCTAATCACATGCCATCTGCAGAAATTGTTAAGACAGATATATCATTTTATTTTATTTTACATTTGATGACCGGGAAATTCCATCTGGACAAGCAGTCCTTTTTTCAGCGGAGGCCCTGGGAGAAAAGCTCCACATTTAAGTACAGTACAGTATTAGAGCAGTCAGTAACAGTGTATACATTTATGAACAATTATAATTTTGGAACATAGAGCACAATAAACACATATAAAAATAGATGTTCTTCGTTTTCCATTGCTGCAGTCCTGACTATTGGGGTATAGTCCGCGTCCCCCCGTCGAAATACCAGAGAGTATAAGGCTGTCGGTATCCTCAGTCTTTTGCCGCATGGTCCGATGCAGAAGCAGTTTTTGAAATATTTAAACAGAGTTGGCTAAGTACCCGTTGGAACATTTTGGTTTTTCTTGCCTCAGTATTTACCGGATGTCAGAAAAAGTGAATAACTGTATTTCTTGTGGGAAACAGATACCTCATAGGGATTACCATACCTTGTGTATACCTTGTTTAGTTGGTTGCCGCTCTTGTGCTAGGTTAACAAACGCACTATTAAGAGGAGGTTAGGACAAAACAGTGAAGCTAGGGTTGATGAACCCGGCAGTCAGAGGTTTTGCCAGGAGTTTCCATGGAGTCCCAGGCAGAAACTTACTATTTAGGATGTGCCTTTCTCAGGAGGTAGGCCAGGCTGAAAACATATGCTTAAAATGGCAGAAGATTTGATTACTATGATTAGTTTGATAGTTTTGAACAGTGTTCAGAGGCTTCAGAAATCTCTGTGGAAAGATATGCAGAGTATCCTACTTATTCTGATTCGTCTGATGTGTTGTTTGGATCGCCTGTGGAAGCAGTTTTAAAAAAAATGGAGGACAAAGCTAAGTCTATGCAAACTGTTAAGATTTTTTTTGCAGGTGCAGCCACCAAAGTTTAGAAATTGGCCTGCTAGGTTCTTTTAGGCCTAGAACAGAGAGTTCACCCTGCAGACTTCTGGTGAGAGGGCATGGGAGGAAGACTGTCTCTTTCAAAGAAAAAATTGGGATTTAATTACTCAAGACAAATGGGTGGATATCATTCACACCACGGTTTAAGATTTTTATTTCCATACAATGCCCCTTTTTCAAAGGCAGCAGACGTCCCTCCTCCACAAAGAAAAAGAGAGGCTCACAGCAAGTTTCTCAGTTACTTCAGATAGGGGCCATTCAGCCAGTGCCTGTTCCTTGTACCAAAAGAAGGGGAACACGGAGACCATTTTTTGATTTATCTCTCCTCAACAAGATCACTGGATGGTAACTTTAGATCTCAAGGAAGCTACTTCATGTGCCTATAAGGCTAAGTTGCAGCTGGAAATTTTCATTATCAGTTCTCTGCATTGCAGTCTAGTACCCTCTCAAGACATGTGCTTTCTGGGTGTGAGACTGAATACAGCAGGACAAACAAAAAGAGTCTGTCACTTTACTTCCATCAACTATCTCATCCCGTGCTGACTGCAAGGAGGACAGTCCAAAGGCCATTAGGGTTTCATGGCTTCTTTTCTTTGGTGCTTCCCAATGCCAAACTGCATATGAGGAAGCTACAATGGTATCTCAAAATGTATGGACACAGCACTGCCAGGATTTGGACACTGTCATTCAAATAATACCGTCAGATCTTAACGACAGATGCCTCGGACATTGCTTGGGGGGCTCATCTAAATGGAAAGTGGATACAAGACAAGTGGCCTGCCAGACTACAGCATCTACATATCAACATGAAGGAGATGTTAGCAGTCCAGTTTGCATTAATGGCTTTCAAGGAGTTACTTCTTCCAGGGCAGGTGTTGATTCTAACAGACAACACAACTGTCATGTGGTACATCAACAAGCAAGGGGAACACATTCTTATCCTTTATGCAGGCAAGCAATGATTTTATGGGAGACTGCGCTAGCTGCAACTAACTCTTCAGGGCAAGAGCACAGAACTCCTTAGCAGATGTGTTAAGACAACAAATGGATCCCCCCACGAGTGGAAACTGGATCTTCATGTATTTCAGAAACTGACAGTGTCATGGGGAACTCAGACATAGATCTGTTTGCTTCTCCACTAAACCACCAGCTGCCAAAGTATTGCACAAAGGGGTTTCATCACACAGCTTGGAAGTGGATGTCTCTGTCTTCAGTTGGAAAAACATGTATGTTGTTCCCCACCTCTGCCTCTTCTTCCAAAGGTACTATTAAAGGTCAGACAAGACAGGCCAAGGATGATTTTGATAGCTCCAGATTGGCCTCGGCAACACTGTTACCCACTACCTAAGGTCTGCACAGAAGCAGCCTCCATGGCCTTTACCTCTGATTCCTCATCTGTTATCTCAGAAGGACGGTCATCTGCTCAATGTCAAGCTTCATTCTCTTCATCTAACAGCCTGGCATATTCTGTGTTGAAACACAGCAGGTCTCAACTTCCTCAACAAGTTTTAAATGTGATTATGGAAGCTAGAAGACCTAGTACAAGGAGAGTGTACGCAGAAAATGGAAGAGATTTTTATTTTGGAGTACAGCAAAGAATTTGGAGATTTCTGAGCCTAATTTGAGTGTGGCTCTTCAATATCTTACTGAGTTATTGGACAAAGGTTTGTCCTTCTCTTCCATTAAGATTCATGCTGCAGCAATTTCAGCTCACTATGATTGTGACCCACCTTTGTTTTCGCATCCCTTGTTCAGCAGTTCAGAGGGGCAAGAAAGAAAGACCCTAACGAGCGAGTCCTACTCCTGCTTGGGATCTCAATTTTGTGTTGGAAAAACTTACTCTACAACCTTTTGAGCCTGCAGCTACTGCTGAATTGAAATACTTGTCATGGAAGACTGCTTTTCTGTTGGCTATTACTTCTGCAAGAAGGGTGTCTGAGTTGCAGGCCCTTATGGCACTAGAGCCCTTTTTGATTTTCCATAAGGATAGGGTATCATTACGTACTAATCCTTCCTTTATGCCTAAGGTGGTTTCTAGTGTGGCTTTAAACCAAACTATTCATTTGCCTACGTTTTATGCAGACCCTCAAAATAAAGGGGAAAAGATTTTGCACACTTTAGATGTACACAGGCAATTATTTAAGCAGGACTAAGGATTTTAGGCAGTCCCAGCAGTTGTTTGTTTCCTTTGCTTTGAGTTCACAGGGCAAGCCTGTGTCGAAACAAACTATTTCTAGGTGGATTGGCTTTTGCATTGCATTTTGTTATTCCCATCATGGCAAGGAGATTCCAGCTGGGATTAGGCCTCATTCCACTAGGGCTACGGAGGCAACTAAGGATATTTTGGAAGCAGCTACTTGGAGTTCAGTGCATACTTTCTCTAAGCATTATCACCTTCCTATCTACTCTAAGTCTAGGGCTGGTTTTGCCACAGCTGTTTTACAAGGCATGTTGTCAGCTCCTACTCTTTTATGATTTGCCAGCCTCTCTGCTTTGGGATTCTACCCAATAGTCAGGACTGCAGCAATGGAAAACGAAGAACATAGTACAGTTTTAAATGTAGATGTTCGAGGATTCCATTGCTGCAGTCCATTTACCTCCTCCTTCCCTCTATGTTTAGTGGTTGTGTAGGTGAGTTTACATGTATATTTTTGTATATATTGTTGTATATATTGTACATGTTTTTGGTGCAGGTATTTTGGGACAATAGTCAGGACTGCAGCAATGGAATCCTCGAACATCTACATTTATGGTAGGTACAAAACTGTACTTTACCATGGACAAGATGTGAAGATGTACAGTCCTTGTATTAGCTAAGAAATCATGAGGAGGAGTCCACAATATAACAATATTGCAAATAGATATAGTATAAAGTATCAGCTTTGGTTAACACTGCTGTAGTGACTAGATGGACATGATGTGATTTTGGTTCCCTATGTCACCTCTTCCCCTGTTGTGGAGTAAGGGCACAGCCATTTATTACTGAGGTGGGATATTAGGGCATTTTTAAACTCAGTTATGGAGCATTTGTTTGTTAGACTGGTGGGTAGGATATTCCATACTCTGGCTATACAGGAAGAGTACAGGGATTCTCCTGCAGAGTTAGAGGCCTTTGACACTTCTAATAGTTGTTTGTTGTTGGAGCATAGAACTCTTTTACCTGTGTATGGCTTGAGTAATTTATTAGGCCTGGAGTTTTTTCTGGATTATGTAGAATGTTATGGGTTAGGGTTACTTGCTTATACAGTAGGAGATGGGGGAATTTAAGCCATTGTAGTTGTTGTAGGGCTGTGCAATGATGTGACCTATAGGGTGACTTGGTGGCAAACCTGGCAATTTTGTTGTAGCATGCATATAATTTCATGATGTCTCTTTTTCTTAGGTTAGTGAGAATAGGGGAGGCATATGTAAGTGCAGAGATTAAGTGTGTCCTGGCTTTAGTTTCTTTGGTTGTTTTTGTCATAAAGGGTTTGTTCCTGTAAAGAGCCCCAAGTTTATTGTGCACTTTTTTTATGGTGTGGGCAATGAAGATGTCAAATGTCAAGCTTCAATCGATTTCTATTCCTAGAAGTTTGGCGTGATTATCAGGTGAGATAATGATGTTATTACTGGATACTATGTTGAAGAGAGAAGGAGGTTTGTATTTAGTAGGATTGAATAATAGTAAATGTGTTTTATTGGGGTTTAGGATTAGCTGGTGTTCTGATAACCAGGATTCAACTGAGAGGAAGGATGTTTGTGTCAGTGCATGTAATTCTTGGATGGTAGAGGCATTACAAATTAGTGTGGGGTCATCTGCATATTATATTACTGCAGCTTGGGGTGTAGTGGTATGGAGGTTATTAGTAAAGATAGGGAAAAGTAGTGGCACAGGGATGGAGCCTTGAGGCACACCTAGTGTTACTGGGAGTGTTACTGGGAGTGATGGGGAAATGTCGGATTACCACTCCACTGCCTGTTGTTGTCCTGAGAGGTAGCTTTGGAACCAAGAAATAGTGGACTCTGATAGGTTTAAGGTAGAAAGGATGTTGATAAGTTTAACATGTGAAACTGTATCAAATGTCTTGGAGAGGTCTAGAAAGAGAGCTGATACAAAATTTTCATTGTTTCTATATGTATTCAAAGTTTCAGTAAATGATAGGAGGACTGTAGTGGTACTATGAGAGGGGTAGAATCAATGTTGTGTTTTACTAAGTAGGTTTTGGGTGTTACGGTGGTTCATAATTTGCATATGTATACATCTTTCAAGAATTTTGGAGAGAGGTGAGAGGATAGCAATGGGGCGAGAGTCTGATAGTTCTTTTGCGGTGCCTCCTTAGTGGAGAGTTATTGCATAGGAGATTTTCCATATATCAGAAAGAGTTTTTTCGGTTATAGATCGGTTTATTGGAATTGTTACAGGGTAAGCTATATAGCCTTTGCAGCTATTTTCGGCATGAGTGTTGTGGCTTTCAGTTTTTTAAGCAGTTTTTTAATTGTATTCATATTATTGGGCTGCAATGAGAATTGGATGATATTTGTTGTCTATATTTTGAGACATAATGTGGGTGAAGGAAAGTTGCAGTTTGGATAGGGCGAGGATGGATTCATTGAAATATCTGGTGAATTGTGTTGCTATGCTGTCAGTTGTGTTTGTGGTGTTAGGGGCTGGTGTTCTAATTTTGCCATGTAATAGGATGTTGTTGATGGCTGACCAAAATTTTTGAGGGGTGTTTAAATGCTTTTTCTGTATATCATGATAGCAGTGGATTTGGTCTGTTTCAACTTCATTTTTAACTTTGTTTCTGAGTTCTAGGGAACCTGTTTTGAGAGTTTGGGAGCCAATTTTATGCCAGTCAGTCCATGTTTTGTCTCTAAGTTTCACGAGGGTACTAGTTTCTTTGGTAAGCCAGGGTGTGTAGTTAGCTTTTACTCTTATTGATCTAGCTGGGGCAAATTAGTTTAGGATGTTTACGAAAACAGAGTTAAAGTAATTGACAGCATCATTAAGCTGGAGGGTTTTGAGTGGGTCCCAGGTACAGGTATTTAGAGCTGCAATGAATTGGTTAGGATTAAAATTAGATTTGTTTCTTAACAGGTGATGGATGGTTGGTTTGCCATGATTGGTATGGAGTTTTAGCATGAAGAATGGGCGATGGTCACTTAGGGTGATTGGTAGGCATCCAGAATGATAAGAGTGGGCTGTTTTTTTTTTTATGAGAATCCAGTCTAGAATTGATGCCCGTTTGGAAGTTTTGTCAATTCTGGTTGGTGATTGAATAATTTGACTAAATCCATACAGGTTTATCTGGTTGGTGGGATTTTTAGAGGAACAAGCTAACCAGTTTATGTTAAAATCTCCCATTAGTATAGTCTCTTGTGAGAATGAAATTGTGGCCCAGTTAAGTAGGTTTTCTAGAGTAGGGATGTTGATTCCTGGTGGGATATAGCATCCGATTATATTAACAACTTTTCTGGCATCGATTTTAAATCTGGTCTGTATGATTTCAGTATTGTCAAGAGAGGGGTGGGTATTTTCAGAGATTCTAAACTGAATTCATTTCTGAACAGTATAGCAACTCCACCTCCTTTTTTATTTTGTCTATCTGTGCCATTGCAATCACACAACTTATCCGATTTTTATATCATACTGCAGTTTGCTTGCTTTTTTTAATAGAATCAATTTAATATAAGGCTATCAAAAAGATTTCTACTGCATCTGCATGTCTGACTGTTTAGGTTAGTATTAGGCTAATTTTCCATATGGACCATTTCAAACCCAGCCAAGTCAAATGTAAGAACCAAACCCTGTACCTTGTGACTGGTGAGGTAAGCCCATTAACCATTGTACCAATGCCCAGTGACAATATTGGTTGGTCATGCAGCACAATAACGTAGGCTTTAGAAAACGAACATACACATACACACACACGTGCACACACACACACACACACACACACACACACACACACACACACACACACACACACACACACACAAAACACACAAATCACACGGATACACAAATGCAACAACACACATACTGGTTTGAGTAATGGCTAAAGTCATACCTAAATGTAGGAGAGGGTAAGATGAAACAGTGTGCTGCTATTGTTGTAATGCTGAAGATGAGATGAAACAGTGTGCTGCTATTGTTGTAATGCTGAAGATGAGATGAAACAGTGTGCTGCTATTGTTGTAATGCTGAAGATGAGATGAAACAGTGTGCTGCTATTGTTGTAATGCTGAAGATGAGATGAAACAGTGTGCTGCTATTGTTGTAATGCTGAAGATGAGATGAAACAGTGTGCTGCTATTGTTGTAATGCTGAAGATGAGATGAAACAGTGTGCTGCTATTGTTGTAATGCTGAAGATGAGATGAAACAGTGTGCTGCTATTGTTGTAATGCTGAAGATGAGATGAAACAGTGTGCTGCTATTGTTGTAATGCTGAAGATGAGATGAAACAGTGTGCTGCTATTGTTGTAATGCTGAAGATGAGATGAAACAGTGTGCTGCTATTGTTGTAATGCTGAAGATGAGATGAAACAGTGTGCTGCTATTGTTGTAATGCTGAAGATGAGATGAAACAGTGTGCTGCTATTGTTGTAATGCTGAAGATGAGATGAAGCAGTGTGCTGCTATTGTTGTAATGCTGAAGATGAGATGAAACAGTGTGCTGCTATTGTTGTAATGCTGAAGATGAGATGAAACAGTGTGCTGCTATTGTTGTAATGCTGAAGATGAGATGAAACAGTGTGCTGTTATTGTTGTAATGCTGAAGATGAGATGAAACAGTGTGCTGCTATTGTTGTAATGCTGAAGATGAGATGAAACAGTGTGCTGTTATTGTTGTAATGCTGAAGATGAGATGAAACAGTGTGCTGCTATTGTTGTAATGCTGAAGATGAGATGAAACAGTGTGCTGCTATTGTTGTAATGCTGAAGATGAGATGAAACAGTGTGCTGCTATTGTTGTAATGCTGAAGATGAGATGAAACAGTGTGCTGCTATTGTTGTAATGCTGAAGATGAGATGAAGCAGTTTTGTGTTGAAGTTGTGAAAAAGGAAACAAGAATAATAATGTCATTGCAAAAACAAGCACTCAAGAAAGAAGACAGCCAAGCTTATATGTAATTTTTTTGCAATAAATAGCTTCCATCAGTGGTAAACTGCAAGTCTTAATAATATATCAGGAGTATGAACATGGTGCAGAGACAGTTTTTAGTTCTGACCAGTATGTTGCTAATAGTTCATGAAAAAGATTTAATGAACCAGACATGGATGCAAAATTCCTACATATGACTGTCCAGGGAACATTAAATTGGAAAGTTCCTGTTGTATTATAGTTGTAGTCATTTAAACAAATATGTTCAGATGAATGGCCAAGGAAAAAAGGCCAAGGAAGTAGCATAAAAGGAAGAACCATAGCTGTGGTTGTTTGTCCGTGGTAGAGGTTTGAGTTTTCAGTAATGCCTGTAGTGTGGTCTACCAGTAGGGAAGAAAACGCCTTTCAAATGGATGCTAAATGGAAGTACTTCATATTTAAGAGGCTGTGAGGTACATTTTTTCAGATGCCCTTTTTTCCAGTAACTTCTTTGATGTCAAAACTGGGCAGAGAAACCTAATGTTATCAGTGTGTAAAATTATCTATGCTAATATCTTAGCAAAGACTGACTTTAATAATATGCGCATGGAATCAGACTCACCAGGGAGTGCAAGCACATCAAATTAGGTGTGATAAGGAGGGCCCAAGAAAAAGCATCACTTCCACTGCAAGATGAAAATGATGATACTTTTGGGGAAACACAAGATGAAAATGATGATACTTTTGGGGAAACACTATAAAAACTGAGAGTAACCCCATAAAATAGAGTTACCACCTGTTCCTGTCTTCAAGTGACGGTAAATTGTGAACATTTTGTAAAATGTTAAATATTCATGTAATTTAGAACACATATGCTACAGTTTTGTGTCTGAAACATTTTTAAACAGCAAAATATTATAAATAACTATGTTAATAAGATAATAAAATTAAGGTATGATATTTTCATAGACTAAATGTATGAAATCTGAAAAGGTGGTAATTCTTCCAGCATCATGTTGAGGAATACCAGAGACTACTTTTGGAAAGGACTAGGATGATAAACTTGAAGTTAGATATTGTGCAGCTGACAGATCCTGCTGTCAGAAAAAGTGGCATAAACACTACTGATGAAGAACAAAGGAATTCATTACAATGTGTTAATTACCAGATGCATTTATCTGCGACATGCAGAGGGACAATTGATTTGGCAGATAGAAATGTATACAGTTGTACAAATTAGAATTCAGTAATCCCCATGAGTACAGAAGGAATGCATTTGACTTTGACTTGTAGAAACTAGACGTGTTCATAGGTTGGTACTAGGCTATCTGCCCGAAGGCATTTATAAGCCTAGCCAGAATGTGTTGGCTTTCGCCGCCCCCTTAGTGTGGTGGCTAAAAAGAAATATTGGTATCTCCTATATGATTCTGATGAATATAATCTCCTTTTTTATGAAACACAAACATGTTTCTCAAAAACAGTGAAGACTCACTGTGCAGGCTGTATTTGGTAGATTCATAGTCTGCCTGCCTCTCTCTAACTTCAAATACAGTCCACTGAAAGCCAGTACAGCTCACTCAGAACTGGAATAATAGCTTAGTAACAATATGTCCCAGTGATTAGGTGGGTTTGCAGAGTTTGAACCAACTAAAGGAGGTCAGGTTCACTGCTAGGAATCCCTAGGTTACATGCAATTACAATAGCCCATAAAGTAATTCAGCAGGACATGAAACACTGTAGATGGAAAAGGTAGTTAGTGAAAGTCATTCTTCTATGGGGAAACAGGAAAATCTTGCAACAGCATAGGCATGGTTCTTAGGTCTCATTTTTGTGAAAAACAGTGCCAAGACTACATAGTTTCAACATGAATTCCAGCATGGGGAGGGGGTGGGGGGGTAGGACTGGAGCAGACAAATAAGATTAAAATAAGGTAAGACAGGATTCTTTAGCTTCATGAGGGAGATAAATGTTAATAAAGAGGAAGGAGTACAGTGTAGGTAAATGTTCTCAATAATTTTATTACTATATTCTCAAAACAGAAATATAAAATAACACATATGACAGTGCCATATAAGGATAATTTGTAGAAAAGAATAGGTTCATAAGTTCATAGGAGTACATAAGGCTAATGACCCTTATAAGCCTACAGCACAACCCAAAGATGACCCACAAATTTGATGTATGTAGGTAGTGATTTACTGACTACTTGTGTCCGTCAGAAACAAAGGATCCAGACCAGGGTTGAATTTCTGATTACCCATCCATTGGTCCAAGTTGCACTTAAAAACGGATAGGGAAGAACTCTGCTTCACATGGGTAGGAAGCCTGTTCCAGAGAATGTGAATTCTCTGAGAAACATCTGTCTTTCCAACATGTCCTAATTTATATCCCAAGCAAAATGTAGGTCTTTTTACCTAGTAGTTCTGATGCTGCTTTTTGTGGATGTCCAAAAGGATCATCAGAACAGGGTCCAGGGATGTCCTGTATGCCAGGCAAAGATTAGTACTAAGAAAAGAGACAGGGCTTTGAGGCAATCAGCACAGGACGTTGTGTTTACTCCCTGTATTCTTTTTATAAGGAACTTTTATGGACATTCCATTTATTGTATGTGTCTGGTCATATGCTCAATGATGTGTCTAGCGAAGACTAAGAACATTGGCATGAATTTAAAGGACTTAGAGAAAGCAAGGAACAGGAAATGCATAGAATAAAATAAAGGAGCAGGAAATGCATAGAATACAAATACACTCCTTAGCAAATAAAAAAAAAACACTGGCCGAGGTTCCTACACATCTCCTGATAGAACTCTTTAGCCATAACCAGTCACTCATCAGTGTCAAGGTTGTATAGAAATAATTGGAAACCACTGTGATGCCATTCTTTACTCGCGAGGTAGAACAAACTATGGAAACTACTGATCCAGAAACCTAAGTTTAGTACCATTTAAAGCCATATAGATTCCACAGAATAAAAGGCCACTTCTTTTTATAAGCTGCAGGAAAAATAACAAATTCACTTTTATGACTCGGTTATTCTAAAACATGTCCAAGACAATACAATAACTGCAGTACATTTTAACTTCAGTAATGCCTTTCGATCAGTCCCCTCAGAGGAGATCGATAGGCATATAGAATGACTTAGAGAAAAACTGACTGAATTTGTAGATGCATGGTTGGAAAGCAAGAATCTAAGATAGCAGTCACTTGGCCCCACTTGATAGAAAACAAAGTGGTTAATGAACCTTCACGAGGATAACTCAATGGACCAGAGCCTTTTAACATCTTTCTATCAGATATTATAATGCATGTTGAAAACAATATCACACTGTCTGCGAATGACATTAAGGCAAAAAGATTAGTGAAGGAACAGTAAAAGACAGAGCAAGCCTTCAAAGGGACCTGAAGAAGGATGAAATCTAAGGTTCAGTGCAGGGAAATATAATGTAGTTCCTGTGATTTCTAGTGATTCCAAAGATCAATCTTCATTAGCCAATGCTTGGTCCAAAATGACCATTAAAAATTTTGCAAGAATATTTAACTAGTTTAAAACTCAAAGTACCAAAGTATTCATCTTAGTTTGTTCTGAGCGCTGATACAGAGGGAGCAGGTCCAGCTGCCATTGGTAGTCTATTCCAAATTTTTGTTATGAATATTCCAGTAAATGACCATGATATTCCAAGCTGAAGTCAACACCAATATACTAATTAAGGGCTTCTTACTGAAATGTGAGCATTCCAAATGCCCAGTGCCGACATATTGGAAAAGAAAATTAAAAGTACACGAGAAGAGCGAATCTCAGATACTGATCTTCTCCTTTAAAGTTCTTTTTCTGCATGGGGCAAGCCCTCCTGCACCCTACAGTGTAGGGAACAAGACACCCGCATCTACTGTAATTATATAGAATATACTTTGGAGAAAAGGGAATATTCTGAGAAATGGGCATCTCAGACTTTAGCATATGTATGTCCGTTTTTTTTTTTATCCATTCATTCTCCACGTTTCAGACCTCACACTAATAGTTCACAACACGTCAAATGGTTACCAAAATCAGAGGCCGTGAAGACATTGATTCAAATGTCGCCTCAAGAGCCCATAATGTATAGAGTAGAAAACTAATATCTGGGCCATAAATTTAATCAGCACTTTTTAAAACATATGATGCTTTTAGCGAGTGTGATACTTGATTTTTTTAGCGTACATATAAAATGATGCCTCATACTCCATAACTGCACAGATCAGAGCTGTATAAATAAGTAATAAGCCAATCACTGGGCTTGATGACATGTAGATCACTATCACTGTGATAATAGTCTTTTTTCAGATTTGTTAAATATAAGCTTCACATTTCAGATTCTGCAATACAATACGTATATAATCAGCCATATTCAGGCTATTACATTTTATAGCATAAAATTATTCCAGATTTCTATTTCCAAAATGCACCAGAACATGCTTACTGGTGTTATGCTATGATGCGTTCACATCAGTCGATCTTACCATTTTAATAATTTGAATCTATAACGTCTATATGTGTCATATAGGGTTAACTGAGAGTGCAAATCTAGTGTCATTAATTATGTGTAGGCAACACCACCCTGAGGGTATAGCTGTGCAGGATTCATTTTATTTATTTATTTATTTTACATTAGTTAATCAAGTAGAAGGACTGGTCCAAGGGCACTGCTCAGCTGTAAACCCGGCCACGTGGCAAAGACACAATGTATAGCAAATTTGTCACTATTACTATAAACATTAACAGAATAAGAAAACATGCATAGATGTAAGCAGTAAGAATAAACACTTTGGATTACATTTCAAGGTAGCAGTAAAAGATAACCATAGTTTGTCAGTCTACAATGCAGAAGATAAACCAGTCAAATCAGACACAATCTCATCTCAGATTTTACAGTAAAGACTCAGCATGAGTGGAATTGGAAGTCAGCAGCAGAGCCAATAAAATGCAGTTCATATTAATAACATATTTTATTTATTTACCAAGGTATATCTATGGACCATTTACACATTTAGCCCAGGAGCACAATCTGGTTAAGTGACTTATTCAGAGTCATACAGTTAGGAGTTGCAAGCTAAGGGAGTCAAACCCTGGACCACTGGATCATAGGAAAAGAGTCATTAACAGCTTCCTAACCCTCTGTACCAACTGCCAGACATACAAAAATCTTGTTCCGATAGATACTCCTAATAAACATCAAACATTATTACAATAATTATTAGGATCCTAATGTCATCCCTAGGTAGCGTATCAATATTATTTTAATAAAAAACATGAAAATATGTGCAATAGTTTACATGTCCTTGCTTTGTCTATTAAGAGCTATATGTGACATAAATGCAACAGAAATTAGTTTTAGACTCAAGGCTAGAAGATACACCGGAGAATTTATCAAGCTGTACCTCTGAACAGTTACAATATTTTATGCCATCAAATGGACTTTAGTTTTTTATTTAACACTGAGTGGTTAATGTGTGCCATTAGGTGAGATGACATTTTATTCTGTGAAGCTGTGGTGACTTTGCAGATGGTTCTTTATGTGTATCACAATGTCATGAAGATCATCAGAGAGAATCTACAGGACATTAGCATGCCTGAAAATATTTCTTTTTTCCACATTAACTGCAAACATGTTTGATTAAAAACCCAATGTCTGATCCATTGAATGGCATCTTTGTTAATAGTAAAATAAGTAATTTGGATAATTCATTTTTAATTCAAGGTAAATGTTATCCACAGGTATACCTTCCTCATTGGCATCTTAAACACATACACTTTATTGAGGTAGGCTACAAATGCTAGATCTTCCAGTAATAAATCCATCACTGGAATTATAAGAAAATTAGAAGCAACTGAGTCTTACAAACATTACATCTTGCCTGTGCTCAGCATTAGACAGTAACACACTCTCAAGAAGGAATAAGCCAGTCAAGCCCAGAGAGAATTTATGAATACCCATCCAATCATCCAGGTCCCACTTGAAAGAAAATAGTGTATAAAGCTGGTTGATCTGCAATGGCAGTTTATTCCTGAGGTTGGGGAAATACCAAATTATGATAATGTCTCTCCACTTTATTTGATACTAAATAAAGGAACAATGTTGCTCCTAAATTATACTGAAGACAGAGAAAGTGCTGTCCCTGTATGATACTGAATACAGGGAAGGTAGTCCTTATATGATAGTGAATACAGGAACAGTGCTGTCCCTATATGATACTGAATACAGGGAAGGTAGTGCTTATATGATACTAAATACAGGGAAGGTGCTGTCCATATATGATACTGAATACAGGGAAGGTGGTCCTTATATGATACTGAATACAGAGAAGGTAGTCCTTATATGATACTGAATACAGGGAGGATTCTATCCCTGCATGATACTGAATACAGGGATGGTGCTGTCCATATATGATACTGAATACAAGGATGACTCATACAGGGACAACACTGTCTCTATATGATACTGCAGTGGTTCCCAAACTTTTTTGATTCTCGTCTCCCTTGTTGAATCCAGGTTTTCCCAAGGTGGCCCCCCCGTCAAATTCTAACAAGTATACTTTGTAAAATAGAGTCAAATATAAATGTGTGCAATACTGATAAAAGAGGCCAGGCATTAACCTGATGCATCATACATATGCAGGTAAATAATGCAAATTAATGTATTTGCAACTATGACACTTACCCTCCAGCAAACAGATGCATCAGTCTCTCTCTCTCTCTCTCTGGCTCATTCTCTCTCATTCTTCTCCAACCCTGCAGACATGAGGAAGCTGCAGCAGGACATTATTGACTATGACTGTGAAAATTTAACACCACTGGACGAAGTTTATGCTGGAACTGTGACCATAAGTGAATTATCTCTAGTATAAATCAAGGATGTTGTGAGTGTACAAGCGTAAGGGAATCTAATGATGAAGGCAATAGCAACACAAGGGGTTTGCTAGATGAAAATGTGATTAATGAATGTCAATTCTTCATGGCACAATACGGCTGTGAGGGTGAAACTTGTGATTTAGACATTTTAATGCACTGTTTAGAAGAACAAGAGAATGTACATGGTGGATTAGAACCAGTTATTATTTATAATAACAACGAAGATTTTAAAATTTACAATTATTCTAACACTGTATTGAATGTAGCCCATGCCAATTTATTAGCAAAAGGTTTCACTTTTGTTCCTTGTAGGAGATTGAATGTTGTTAACACACTGATTGACTTGAAATGTTTCACTAGAAAATTAAACCTGAAAGTCTGGTTTAACAGTGTTGCAGGAACACAGCAGGATTCAAGTGGCATGCTGCATAAGCCTAGCATATTTAATCCCTCTTTAAACAACTTGATAGGTCTGTTTGAAAAAATATGCGAGAAATATATTAGACAACACTTTAATAACAATAGAGGCAAAGAGAAAACAACAATAAAAAATATGACCATTGAAGAGGAGAAGTTATTGAATGAGTTAATAAAGAATCAAAAAGTCTGGTTTATGAAACCGGACAAAGGTAATGGCATAGATGTTATGGACAAAGGGGATTATTTGGAAGGAATGACTGTATTGCTTATGGATGGAACTTACGTAGAAAGTTCTTTGAATTAAATTAATGTGACAAATAAAAAGATAGACGTTATTAGAAGACATGCTGTACCAAGGACAAATAGATGAAAAAGAATATTTTTACATGCAAAATGAACACCCATTGGTGTCTAATATTTTGGAATACCAAAGATTCACAAAGGGTTGAAAGACCCCAAATTTAGGCCCATTGTGGACAATAAAAGACCAAGAACCTGTTTCATAAGTAAATATTTGGATTCCAATATGCAAAAGGCTTTGGAAGTTTTTACTTACATTAGTAAAGATTCCTGGCAGTTCTTGGACAAATTAAATGGGATGGACGTCAGCAGTGATCTAATTATGGTCACAGTGGATGTATGCAATTTATTTTCAGTAATACCCCATAATGAGGGACTAAAATGGTTAGAACAACAGTTGTTTAGAACCTCAAAATTTGACCAGGATCAAATTAATAAATATGTAACCTTGATGGAGGTAGTACTTAAAAGTAATCATGGTGAAAGGCATATTTGGTGTGATGGAAGTAGATACAGACATTTAACTGAGAGAGGTAGTTGAAACTTGTAATAGATATCTCATTTGCATTATTAAGTTGAGAGTGCTTTGTAAAGAATATAGTAAAAAGTGAAAGTGCCCTTTTTTATACATTTAAGTGAATGGCCAGAGCACTGTTTTAAATTTGTGGTATTAGATCAGCTTCATGTCAACCCCGGAGTGGGGTGAGTGGAGCCCCTGGGGTTAGTTTTAGAGAAAAAAAGAGTTATTACATCTTAATACAGATAATCCCCAGGACTTAATGGGATTCTATCCACACTTGCTTACTGAAATTAAAAGCTTGTCAACATTAGAAGTTTTTAAGTACATTATTATGCATTAATATGCAATATTCTTAAATGGTGTTATTGTTTGGTTTAGTACTATTATAAACATTGGTGTATTTTTACTATTTTTTCCTTTTATAACATTAATGCTTTTATGGTATTTTTGTTACATCGTTGCTTTAAAATTTTTGGTACAAAAGTGTGATGTGGTATCAAAAGTTTTTAAATAGCACTATATGACTTCCTTTCTATTATCTGAAGTCTAATAGTAACAGAAGAAAGCACTTATGCACTTGTTCTAAATAAATGTGATGTGGTTTGAAGTGATCATGGAGTATTTGTTTTGTTAACCTTTTTGTTCAGAAATGCTGCCTAATATGTCTAATAATATACATAGCAAATGTAGCATTTTGTTTTATGATTCGCCTGATCAGTAAAGAATATAGAGGGATAAAGACACCTTTTGTTGTAGAGGATATAGCCTTTGTGATCAGCTGTAACAGATAAAAGGATTTACAAACTACTGTAACAAAATGATGATCAAAGGAGATTGAGTTGTCTACCCATGTTCCACATTCTCCTACATCATCTTCATTTTGGAGTGTGGCATCATCTATACTATAAACTATATTGAGGAATTATTCACAAAATGCAACAATATTGCACTTTTTAGCATTTAACTTTAGCTCACTTTCTATGTACCAAGTATTAAAAGATGTAAATTCAAACTGTAGTGTTTCCATGTCAGTAGGGGATTTGTGGATGTCACGGAGTTTACTACCATCCTTCTCCCACTTCTTTCTTTGCAATGTGAAAGTGCAGCTCAGATATGTTTTTCTTCATTCAGAAACATCTAGAAGTATTCCTCCAAGTGCCTTGATATCCTATGGAGTGCTGAGCAGATATTTGTTGGTGTCTCTTATGAATGGGTGTTTTCCAGAATATGGTAGGTACATTCTTTGACATTGTTTCTGATAGATAGGCTGTTTGTTAGGCAACCAATAATCCTTCTTTGCCTGAAGTATCCTTTTTTATCTCCCACTTCTTCCTGCACTCCTCTCTTTAATAACTTTCTAGATTTATGCATTCTTCCACTATCTTTCTTTAGGTGCCTTATTTCCACACCTGCTCGACAACAGATATGTCTGAGCCTCTTCATACTTTATTTTCCTTCTGCTGTACCTGTTTCCTCTTACTTCTGAGATGCTAGAGCTGGGACTGTTGATGTGGACACTTATGGTTTTGCTCCAACCAACTTATTAGTCTTTACCTAATCTGACCACTGCTGCATCTGATTTTGACCAACAGTGGTTTATAATGGGGACTGACCATTTCACTAGGATTCTCACTACAATCTCTGATTTCACCCCAGTGCCCAGTCATTATTAGAAGAGAGTCTATCCAAGTTGCTTTTAGAACTCTTGTGTGATCTGATCTTGTGACTATTTCTCTTATATATGCTGGTCATCATTAAGACATCTCCAGAAAGTAAATAATTTAGAAACGCAACAATAAATTAATTCAAGTTTACTACTGGATAATTATTTCTGTATATTTTTCAATCCCTAAAGAACAATTGTAGTTTATGTAAAATCATCTTAACCAAGGGAACTGTGTTAATCACCAGGAGTGAAATGGCACTTGTTTTTTTATTGAAATTTTGTCTGGAGAACTTTTTTTTAAACATTTAAATGTAGTGCCTTTTGCTAAGAAAAATGAGGTCAAGGGCTAATTTGTGAGGTTTTGTAGATGTGTGTATCTTAAACATAGTCAGCCACTGTAGCTAGATAGCACGTGCATATAAGTTACTTAGCACATGTAAGATCAGTACCATTTTGTATAGTTATTCACAGTGAGTGCTAGTTTGAATGGAGATCACATCTGAGTGTGTTAAAAGTAATGAGTGTGTCAGTAAACATACTAAGTTCAAAGTATATGTTTCAGTTAGAGCTCCTGATGTGTTTATGTACGATAAACAAATTGAACCCATACTGTGCCTCTTTGTCTCATCTGAATATACAAGACATGTGACATGGTGTCAGAAGTGGGATCTGAAGTTGAAGCAGCTTGCAAACCATGAGATACGAAGTTAGAAGTGAAGAAGTATACAGGAGTGAACTTGCAAACAGGTCAGCGGTTATTCAAAGGTACTTAAACTTGTATAATGATTTTTACATCACTGAATGTGTGGCAAAGCATTCAGAAGATTCAAAATGATTGCAGAGATAAAAGAAATGTCAGAAATAGTGACATATTGATAAAAGTGTTTGAAATAATCTCTGAAGTGTTTAAAATGTATGAAAAGGCTAAAATGTCCAAATTATTTTCACAATGTATGAATTTTTTGCATTAACTAAAACTTGGCAGAGAGGTTTCAATGACCTGAACTGCTTGTGTTTGATAATATTGCTGAGAATTGGCAAATGTTTGAGCAAGGATATGATATTTTGTACAGGCTGTATTTTCTGATAAAAATGCACATACAAGAATATTTCTACTTCTCACTTTATCTGGCTCAGAGGCCACTGAGAGAGAACATTCATTTGTGTATGCACCTGCCATGTATGCAGGGGAGGGGAAGAACCACCATATTGTGATATAGGCAGAAATGTGGGAAGACCCCAAGTGCTTAAAACATAAATTTAGAGAAATCTATAACCCTCAGATGAATATTACAATGGAAAGGCAGAAATTTTACATAAGAAACTCAAAAGGCTGGTGAAAATATAGCAGCATATATTACCGACTTAAGAAATAAAGCAAAAACATGCAGATTTGGTGATCTAAGAGATGAGTTGATAAAAGACTGTCTTGTGTGTGGTGTTAATAATGATGCTGTGAGAAAGATTTTGCTTTAAAATAATGAATTAGCATTGAGCAAAGCCATTAAAATTCAGCAAATATATATGAGATGTTAGAAAAGCATACTAATATGCTCATGAATGAGGAAAGCATGCTTGCAGTATCTGCTAGTGCGAATGCTGATAATGTGCAACATGAGGTTGGGAGGAAAAAAAAATAAACTGAGTGTGTGGCAGCAATCCTCATGGCTAACTGTTGCAATTGTGGATTCAGTCATAAACATAAATGGGAAAAGTGATTAGCTTTGGCAGCAGTGTCACAAATGTAAAAAGTATAATCACTTCAAAAGGCTTTGCAAGTCTAAACTGGTGCAAACTTATATGAAAAGAGAGCATTCGAAGAAGCAAGTAAATCAGATAGAGACTGTAGCAAACTCTAACTTTCTATGTTGATGGTGTCTCTGTGATCGATGAAACAGTTAATATAGTAGACTATCAGTTGTTAGCAAAGAGAGAAATATTTTGTACTGTACAAATTAATGGGAAACTTGTAGAGCTTAAGGTAGACACTGGATCTCAGTGCAATGCTATATCAGTATAAATGTTTGCTGAAGTAAAAGCTGGTGAGAAACTTGATTCAGCAAAGTATGCAAAACTAGTTGCTTATGGTGTTGAAGATATTCAAACTGATGGTGCAGTAGTTCTTTCATGCCATTCTGTGGGAAACAACTATGGCTTGCAGTTTTATATAGTCAAAAGACACATGCAGTCACTGTTAGGCCTCAAAGATAGTCTGAGAATGGGACTGATTTCATTTAATAAAGAGGTTCACCAAATAAGTCGGAGTAACAACCATAGTTTTACACACAATAGTTTTAGTGAATATGCTGATATTTTCAAAGATAAGCTTGGTAAACTTCCAGTCACATATTCCATGAAGTTAAACCATGCGGTAAGTCCAGTTGTCAGACCAGCAATTAAGATTCCAGTAGCAAGGCATTGTAAAATAAAAGCAGAATTAGAAAAAAATGTGCATTTAGGTGTCCTTACTCCAGTAGAATAACCAACTTTATGGGTATCCTTCATGGTCATACTTCATAAGAAAAGCTCAGATGATATTTGAATATGTATTGATCCAAGAGACATAAAAAAAGCACTTGTGTCCTCATCATCTGATAAATACAGTAGAAAAGGTATCTGCTCTCATGTCAAATTCTACTGTTTTATAATTCTTAGATGCAAAAATTTCCTTTTGGCAAGTTTTGCCGGATCGCAAATCTTCATTGCTAATCACTTTCAATACACCATTTTGTAGACAGAGATTTTTTAGGAATGACATTTGGAATCTCTTCTGCCAGCAAAGTCTTTCAATGTGTAATGGAACAATTTTTTTTCTATTTATCCATGTGTTATTATAATACATGATATTATTGATGGGGACAGTGGTGAAGACAAACATGATAGAAATCTCAGAAAAGTTCTAGACAATGCACATGAAGTAAATCTTAAACTAAATCCTCAGAAATGTAAATTTAAGCAGAAAGAAGTTACATATGTGGGTCATTTTATACCAGTTCTGGCTTGCAACCAGATCTGTCTAAGCAAGCAGCAATTCTTGAAATGCCAATTCGAGAGAATGTCACATCTTTGCAAAATTTTCTTGGTATGGTCAAGTATTTAGGAAAGTTCATCCCAGACTTGAGTGAACTTTCTGTCCCGCTACATGAGTTGATATACAAAAATGTAAACTGGTCCTGGTTGGAACAACACCAAAAAGCATTTCATATTCTGAAGTGGAAAATTGCCAGTCCACCCGCATTGAGATATTATGATGTTCACAAACCTGTAACTCTTATTTTGTGATGTTTCAAAGTACGGCCTTCATACAGCACATCTTTAGGAAGGCATACCAGTAGCTTATGCATCCAGAACTTTAACCCAAACAGAGATGCATTATGCACAAATAAAGAGTTTTTGGCAGTAGTGTTCTCATGTTTGAAGTTCAGTTATTATATTTATGGCAGACCTATCCAAATAGAGACCGATTACCAAACACTAGTGACAATTTTGAAAAACCCAATGCATACATACATACTTATTAGATAAAGCTTGATAGTTAAGTCCTTGTAACCCACTTTTTGTGTGGACAACATTTGGCTTGGGTTACCGGTCTAAATAACCACAAGTTAAGATTCTGCTTGACCTGCAGGGGTAAACTGAGTTGGAGACATATCCAGCTTCCTCTCATTGTACTGAGACATTTAAATGTACTCTCAGATACCATAGCTTCACTTGGCTTAGATATTTCTACATGTTTGGGACCTTGCAGTTTCTAAATTGGTCTTGCTGTTTGATGACTGCAGTGTTTAAGTAAGATAAGTGAACACCTCCTGAACTGCTTTTTGCTGTTTATAAGGTAAAGCTGCTTAAGTATAACACCTGAATGACTAACTTGCTGTGCTAGAACCTTGTATACCATGACAGTAGTGCAAAAACAAAAAGAAAAAGAAAGCAATTTTTGAACAAAAAGCCTGTCCTAGCCTGTATGCAAACACCCTGAGTACTAACTATCTATTTCCCTCCTTCAGACCATTCATAACCATTATTTAAGTGTTCCCCCTCCCATCAAATACCTACATCAGATAAGAAGAATCACCCAGAAAATACTGTGGACCCAGCAAAGAAGTTTGAGAGAACCATAGCCTGACAGTAGTGAATGTATGTTAACTTTCTTGGTTTAGTGTACTTTACATAGTGTACTCCCTTAATGACAGCTGACTGACTTTAGTGTGGTCAAATGCTGGATCACAAATTAGCAGCAGGCATCACCCCCCATATATCTGTTACCTTCTTAGTTATACTGCATTCCTTTTCCTCTATAATCTAGAGTGCACATTTGCCTCTCCCTACCCATCCTGCCCACACTTCAGCTCCCTGAATTACACAACACATCTCTGACATACTGACTATTTGGTTGAATTTACTCTAAGGTTACTTAACTGCCACATAACTATGTTCCACCCATATAGGATGCATATTGCAGTAATAGGCACTCTTTCACATAACACTGATAGTCTCCCAAACTCCCCAGTGTCTTGGACTACTGGTAGGGTTGCCACCTTTTCAAATGGCCAAAGTGGGACATTTTCATGACAAACATTAGATTTTACAGGCCGACTCATACTCATGGGCAGTACAACAGATAGAACTTAACTTTTTTGCCTAAATAATAGCTTACTCTTGTAGCATTTTAGTTGCTTATTCTGTTTCTTATAACATTTAGGTACTTTAGATACAGAATAACTGTTTTATGCAACTATTACATACAATATAGGACATAATTATGTCCTACAATCTCAGGACATTTGGCATTTTTAATATTTTTTGTCAGGACACAACTGCCCAAAGAGGGACTGTCCCTCGCAAAGTGGGACAGGTCGTAACCTTAACTACTGGCTCTGCTCTGTTCACTATGCTCACACCCCTCCACTACCCTACCCCTATTCCCACACACCCCTTATCAATTACATTTATAGCTAGACACCACACCCTCTATCAGTTCCCTACCACCCAATTAGAGTTTCACACCACACATATCACTTACAAACCAACACCCTTCACCACACCCTTACTATCACTCATTATTAGTATATCAAACCCACTTACTTTAAGATACTACCCTTAAAATCTCTTCACCAAACATGATGAACTATAAACAACAGTCCCACGTAATAAAAGCAATACTCTACTTATGTACTATCATCATCTTTCTCCTGCTCTCCTACCTCTCTTCTTACCACATTCCACTACATATCAGTACCCCCCCACAATGGCAAACTGAACCTCTATCCACTCCCCTGAAACTTTGTAACATCCCTATCACACCACTAGACTTCACCTCCTCTAGATCAGTCTTTTACTCCCACTACAAACTGTCAGTCAGAACTAACCCTCACTCCTCATTAAAGCATACTAAATTACTGCACAAACTAACTAAACTGTATCTTCACCTACTCCACAAACTCAATCACTGTGGTGACATTCACCCTAATTCAGGGCCCACCACAACACCCTACACAGACTCTAATAAGCCAAACCCCCTATACTATAGACCTGCCTCCTCTATCCTCTTCATTAACATAAATGCAAGAAGTATACTTAACAAAATCCAGTAGTTTCATGCCCTTCTAGCTGTATATAAACCAGAAATAGCAGTGTTAACTGAAACATGGCTTAAACCAGAACACCATAATAATGAGATTACAGCCTTTAGCTATAACATAATACGCAGAAATAGAGTAGAGAAAAAGGGAGGTGGCATAGCGATATTGTTCCAAAATTATCTCACCATCAAACAAATTGATTATAACACTCAATAAATCAAAGATGTTGAACTAATCCTTGCCAAATTAAAACTAAACTCAAACAAACATATCATTATTGCAGCTGGCTACATTCCACCAGGCAATAACACAACCCTGCTAAACTGGATCTCAAACTCCATGCCACAAGAAACTATACTATTAGGTGACTTTAATATTGACTGGCTGAACTGCTCTAGCCACACTCCAACTACCCACATTAACCTACATAGATTTGCTCAAATTATATCCACCCCAACCAGAGCAGACAAAACCTCAAAACCCGAATTCATCTTAGACTGGATTCTGTTATCTGACCCCACTCTGGCTGCCTACCTGACAGTCTAAGTGATCATCAACCAACCTACCTATTTCGGAACAGACCCCATTACATAAGCCAACCCAACTTCAGAGTAATACGTAACAAAATTACCTTTAAAACAACTGACTTCATTAATTCACTACAAAGCTGTAATTGGACACCTCTAAAACTACTATCTCTAGATGACGCCATACAGTACTTTAACTCCACTTTCCTGCAAACCCTAAACGGTCATGCCCCCTCCAGAACTATAAGGCTAAAAGCTAACTATGCTCCATGGCTAACTAAAGATACTAAGACTACAACGAAAGAGAGGGATCACGCCTGGAGTCAATATCAAAAGAATAAAACCAGTAATCTGAGGCAAACCTACCAAGAACTTCGAAACAAAGCCAAAAAAGAAATCAAACTAGACAAAAGTAACTACTACAAAAACATACAAGAAAAATATGCCAACAACCCTAAGAAATATTGGGCTACAATAAATGGCATAATCCACCCAGGTAAAGCCACCACCCCAACCCCAGTACTACCAGGCAGCCATGATAACTTTCCCACACAGTTTAACAAGTTCTTTACCAAAACAGTCTAAACCTTTACCAATGCCCTCAATACCACTAGCAGCCCTATACCAGGTGCTAGCAAAACCCACCCTACTACTCAAAAGAATGCCACCAACTTTTCCCTACACCCTGTACCCACTAAAATTATTTCAAAGCTCCTTAAGAAACTCAAATCAACCACTCTAGCTGCTGACACGCTACCAGCCAAATTCCTTCAGATAGCAGCAGACGCCATAGCCTATCCCGTGTCCATCCTCATAAACAGGTCACTTGCAGAATTCAAAGTCCCCACCCTGTGTAAAACATCACACATTATTCCACTGCACAAAGGGGGCAACTCCTTAGACCTCACCAACTACCGCCATTTGCAATACTCTCACCTCTGTCCAAGATATTAGAGAGAGTTGTACATTCCCAACTACTTCGGTACCTCTTACAAAACAACTTAATCTCCAAAACTTAGCATGGCTTTAGATCATCCCACAGCACCACCACAGCATTACTATCATTTACAGATATAGTTAACCACAATAGAAACAATGGGACTATTTGTATCTTCCATTTTCTTAGACTTATCTAAAGCCTTTGACATGGTATACCATAACATTCTTCTCCAAACTTTATCTACCCTAAGCCTCAGTCCCTCCACTATATCATGGTTTACTAGCTACTTATCTGGTCGACAGCAGAAAGTCCTATGGCATGACCAGCTGTCCCCCCCCTGCTACCAGTATCCATAGGTGTCCCTCAAGGATCCATCCTTGGCCCACTATTGTTCTCACTATTCACCAACCAAATCAATTCCTCCTCACTCACAGCATCAGTAGTACAATATGCAGATAGCATCACCCTTATAAATGCTGCTCCCACATTAAAGGAACTGCAAATCCTCACCCAAAACACTTTTACTCTAGCCGAAACATGATTCACAAACATCAAACTTATTGTTAACCACAAAAAAACTTAATTAATTTTTTCAGCGCAGGTCTTGCTCCCCCCCAACAACACTTTCACCATTCACTCCAAAGATAACATTCAAATCACTCCAACTGCAAATACTAAACTGTTAGGTGTAGAAATAGACAATAACCTTAAATGTTACATCCATATAGCAAAAACCATTAAGAAAGTTCATTAAAAAACTAGGATTTCTCTATAGGAACAAACATTTTATAACTAAACAAACCAAAGCTACTATTGCAAGAACTCATCTCTTATCCATCCTTCTCTATGCCTCTCCCATCCTTACTAATCTCCGCCAGAGTGATCTGAACAAAATGGAATCTTGTTATAACAAAATAGCCAAGTTCGCTACTGAAACCTCATACAAATCCCACCACTGTCTCACCCTTAACCAACTCAATTGGCTCAAGCTACCTCAGCTACTTCTGTTTAATCAACTCAAAATAGTGCATAATCTCTTCTACCTTCCAGAAAAAAACTGCACTTCAAAATATAATTAACCCCCCACATCCCTACCAGAGCCATATGATCTAGTTCTCAGAACCTAATAAGCATTATCAGACACAAAAATGATGCTGGCAAATCTCTCTTTGCCTGCACTATTGCCAAAATCTGGAACTCACTACCTAGCCAAATAACCTCCACTACCTCCACTATTCAATTAAGAAACTCCTGAGAACCCACTTCTGAAACAATTGGCTTTGTTCATGCTAGTCCCCAGGTTAATTTGCACCAATACCATGTTCAAGGATTCTACTAAAGGTCCCCTAATTCCTTTCACTGTAAAGCTTAATAATCACTGGTTATTTCTGTAACAAAATATTGAGAGTACTCATAATTTAGAAAGAAAAAAACATTTTTTTTCTTCTGTATTTATATTTTATATTCTATATACACCCTACTACTAGAATGCTGTATGCTGACTTTACTAAAGAAATTGTTAATATATACATAACTTATGTTTCTATGGAACCTATATCTCTGTTTGATATTCTTGTGTAATTTCTTTATGACATGCTATTGGAGCTTTTCTCCCCGGGCCTCCACTGAAAATGGATGTGTGTCCAGTCGGACTTTCCCAGTTAACAAATGTAAAATAAAATAAAAATAAAATAAATAAAAATAAATACCGCCCGCTTGCAACACATGATGTTAAAATTGTAAAAGTACATTTTCAATATTGTTATACAAAACAGCAAATATTTATATCTTGTGGATGCTTTGTCACAAGCACCCAGACAAATAACTGAACAGCATGAAAAGAAGAAATCAGACTTTGCAATCATGAAAGTCAAAATTGTTTTGTCATCGAGGCTCGATGAACTAAGAAATCATACAACTTTAGACCCAGTTCTCCAGAAGCTGAAAAATGTTATCGGTCAAGGATAGCCAATCCCACAAACCAGTTTACCACTAGAGATATTTTCCTTACCCAGATGAGCTCATGATGGAAGATGGAATCATCACGAAAGGTCCTAAAGTGGTAACTCCTAAAGCATTCCAACAGGAATATGTCAGGATTTTGCATTGTGGTCACCAGGGTACTAAGTCAAGCAAAAGCAGGGAAAGAGGTATAGTAATTTGGCCTTCTATGTCCAAAGATATAGAGAAGGAAACTCTAGCATGTTCAACTTGCAACAGCACCAAACCGTACCAACAAAAAGAACCACATCATCTATACCAGATTCCTGAATAACCATGGTCAGTGGTTGCTAATAATATTTTCGAATGGAATGGTCAGCATTACTTAGTGTTAGTCGACTGTTATTCAGATTGGTTTGAAATTGACCTACTTCTTAACTTGACATCCAGCACTGTTATTACAAAATTGAAGAAACATTTTTCTGTCCATGGTAGTCCGCACAAATTCATTTCTGACAATAGTGCACAGTTTAAAAGTCAGCAGTTTAAGAAATTTGGTGAATCATGGGACTTTGTTCATAGTACTAGTAGTCCTAAATATCCACAGTCCAATGGATTAGCTGAATGTGCAGTTCAGAGTTAAAAACATTTGTTGGAGAAATCCAAGAGAGATGATACCAATATTTTCTTTAATTTACTCAATCTCAGAAACATTCTTCCAGATAACTTACTTTGTTTGCCTGCTTAGAGATTAATATCCAGACAGACTAGAACAACTTTACCAATGAGTAAACAATTGTTAGTACCAAATGCAAAGTTAAGAAAACGTCAATGTCAAATGTTGTACTGCGATAAGCCCAGTAAACCTCTTAAATCATTAAGACAAGGAGAAGTTGTGAGAATCCAAACATCTAAAGGATATGATCGAATGGGAATCAGGAAGAGTATTTGTGAAGAACTAAGATCTTACACCATACACTCTGAAGGAATGGATTTCAGAAGGAATTAAAGACATATTACCAGTCTCAGAACCAGTGTTGCAGCACATTTTCCTGTGCCAATGACTCTGTTTCTCAGTGTTACTCCACACCTGTTTGAATTCCAGAGGACAGTGTACTTTCTACAAATAATCCTGATGCAATCCCCAAAGTTCTAATTGTAAAGGAAACCCCAGAGGCTATCCCTATTGCTAAACCCAAAGTTTTTATTTGACCTGACTGGATAGAATTTCGAGACCCAATACAAAATGCATAGCAACTTGGACTTGAGTTCAAATTTCTTGTTGAAATGTTGATGTGATATCTAGCTTGTAAAAGGTCTTGCTCTCCTGTTGTATGTTGGACAAATTAAAGAGGAAGGATGTAGATCAGTGTGTATCTTGAACCTAGGCAGCCACTGTAGCTAGATAGCACGTCTGTATAAGTTACTGAGCACGTGCAAGATTAGTGCCATTTTATATAGTCATTCAGATTGATTGCTAGCTTGAATGAAGGGGTCTATATTATAACATCGAAGTCTAACAACTTCGAATGTTATAATATCGAACCCAGTAGAGCGAACGCTGGAAATAGCGAAGCTGCAGAACACCAAGTACTTTCCTAGGGAAAGTATTCAGTGGGCCGTTTCTGCAGCTTTGCTATTTCCTCAACTGTGGAGCGAAGGCTACGGACTGGGTTAAGGTATGTGTGCGAATGAAGGTGAGTGTGTGATTGGGCATGGGTTAGGTGAGTTAGGGTTAGGGCACGGGTCAGGTAAGTGTGCGATTGTGTGGACGTGAGGGTTAGGGTGGGGTAGGTGAGTTAGGGTTAGGGAGCGGGTAAGGTGAGTGTGCGATAGTGATGGACCTTAGGGTTAGAGTTGGGTTAAGGTTAGTGGATAGCTAGTGGTGGATGCATGGTTTAGTGTAGGGTTTTGTGAAATGTGTGTGTGTGTGTGTGGATTATTTATTTTGGTGTGCTTGTGTTGTGTCTATGTATGACGGAACAGCAATTTTTTTCCCTGGGAAAAAATTTGCTATTATGACTGTTCGGTGTTCTGGTGTTTCGCTCTACTGGGGTCGATATTATAACATTCGAAGTTATAGGGCTTCGATGTTATGATATAGACCCGAATGAAGATGCACATGTGAGCGCATTAAGAGTTATGAGTGAGTGAGTGAGTAAATATATCAAGTTTGATATGTGTTTCAGTTACAGCTCCTGATGTGTTTATGTACGATAAACGAATTGAACCCATACCATGCCTCAATGTCTCATTTGAATACACGAGGCACGGAACAAGACCGTCTAGACCAATTTAAAAAAAAAGAATCAGATTGCTTGAAGAAGAAAATATTTTTTCTCAAACAGTTGATCAGAAAGGCAATTCTATGAAATTAGCTGATGATGACATTATGACGTAAGCTGTCAATGTGAAGACAGCTATAAACCTTGCTAATAAAACAGTACTATAGTTACGATGACTAATGACTGTTTTAATTCTGTTTTTTTTTCTCATATACTGATATACCAAGCATTAGGAGCAATATTACTGCCAACTAGAAAGTAGGTTTACACATCAATGCATTTACACTGGTAGAAGGAGCTACCTTTATATTTCTTACTGAAGAAGAATGCAGTTTGAAAATGTTATTGAAAAAGCAAATGACAGACAACATAACTATTAGTAAGTGGGATGCATCCTCTTGTGGAGATTTAAGGCAATGTAAGCACTTTTATACGTCACCATATTTTAAAGTTGCACATTCCTCTTTGATATCTGAGTTATTTATTTATTTATCATTAACTTTATCACCTTTGAGGATTTTCTGTTTGGCTAAATGTGTTACCTTTGATTTTTTCTACACAGGAAAACCTGCATGTAAACTAACAGAGAAGGTATAAATACGCATATTTTATTAACAGTAAAAATTCTAATAATGTTCTATATAAGTATATTATTATATGCAAAAAATTTCAAATGATTTGTGCTTTGAGCTATTGAATAGACTACTTTGAATTTTAGGGGTGGAGACATTTGCATTCTCTTGGGGAAAAAAATTAATTTTACTGGCAGTTCAGGTTGCAAGCAAACTTTCCACCAGCTATGAATGAGTATTTAAACAAGAAATGAGTGCTGAAAAGAACACTGAAATAATGTTTTTTTTTTTTTTAATTTTGTAGATATTCCTTCTTTATGGATGGTTGGAAGTTTTTTTGACAGGTGTTTATTTTATGGCTATACGATTATGTTATATAAATTAAGTGCATATTGAAGTCTGATTATTTCTGATCAAGCCTTGAGTACTAACAAAATAGAAGTGTTAAAAGTGTCATTTGAGTTGGTCATTTTGTCTGCATTTTTACTTTTTTTTAGTCTATTGAGTTTATTAAATTCTTAATCCTAAGTATTTTACATATGACGTCCTTACTGATGTATGTTTTGCTAAGTAATTAATGATTAAATATTGTATGAAATATTTGAATTCCATCTGACATTATACCTTTCTTAGAGGGCACTTCTGTCCCTATGAAATTACATGATTTATTTACTGCCCCACACTATGATTTGAACCATCTCCCCATACTACAAACTGGTAAGTGCAATCCAGACTGAGCTTTGCATCAGGTATAGTCAAGTTCTCTCTATGTATCTGGAAAAGTTAAAGCTTGTTCTTGAGTTAGATAAATGCTGAATTTTCTGATTTGTTTAACTTAGCATGCTCTGTTAGAGAATTAGTCAGTGTAATGTAGGTTCATAGATTCATAGGTAGGTACTAGGCTATCGGCCCAAGGGCCTATGTAAGCCTAGCAAACAAGGTTCCCTGGCTTTCACCAGAGCAGAGCCACAGAAGTGATCCCGGGGTGAATTTCCTATTTCCCAACCACTCATCAAGATTTTTCTTGAAGAGTGCTAATAAGGGCCTCTGCTTGACATAGATAGGTAGCTTGTTTCAGAGTATGGGAAGTCTCTGGGACAGGAATCTATCCCTCCAGCATGTTATTTTTATTGTGTTGACAAGGTTTAGGTCCCTGGAGCATGTAGCTCGGAGGGATTGGGTTTTCTTTAGGTGTAGAATGTCCAACAGCTCTGGGTTTCACATAGCTTTGTATGTTATGCAGAGATCACCTCAGAGTAGCGATATGCCATGGAGTAAAGCTGGAGTTTTTTGAGACAGTTAACATAGGGCATCTGTTTGAGTCCCATAATCCTCTTTGTGAGGTATTTTTGTGGCCTTTCCAGTTGTTGCAAATATCTTGTGAAGTAATACCAAAAAGGGCATTTTACTCTATAATGGGTCTAATGAGTGCCAAGTAGAGGGGAACAATGACCTCTTTCTTCCTGGATGAGAACCCTTTCTTGATGAGGTGTGCCACGTAGAAGGATTTCCTGACTACTGTGGCGATGTGATTATCAAAGAAGAGACTACTGTCCACCTGAGTGCCAAGGTCTCTTATCACACCTTTAGCATTAAGTGGACTGCCACCTATGTGGTAGTTCATGGGGACCGAGTTTTTACCAAAGGGGAGGACAGTGCACCTTTTGGCATTGACCATGAGGCCGTGGATCTGACACCAAGCATCAGTCTCAGTGATACCCTTCTATAGGATGTCCACATTGTTCAGGGACTCGACTATGGCACCTAATTTGCAGTCATCTGTGAACTTCGCCAGCCAGAGGCCCTCTGTGTTAACTTGTACTTCAGGGAAGTAGATACTAAACAGGAGAGGACCCAAGACTGAACCCTGTGGTACTCCAGTTGTCACAGGCTTGAAGTCAGATTTAGAGTTTGCAACTTTTACAGTGTGGGTTCTGTCAGTGAGCCACTCGGCAACCCATCTTGTGACATATGGATTTATATCCAGTTTAGTGAGTTTATCTATGATATCAGAATGGGGATGGTATCAAAAGCCTTGCCAAGGTCAAGATAGGCTGTGTGAACTGCCTTACGCTCATCTGCAGATTTTGTGACAGTTTCAAAGAAGTCGATCAGGTTCAGGAGGCATGATCTGCCCTTCACACACCCGAACTGGGTGGGGCCCAGAGTTTGGAGGATATCAATGTCTTTGTTTATGAGTTCCATGATGATACGTTCCATGGCTTTGCAAGCCAGGCTTGTCAGGCTAATAGGGTGATAGTTCCCAGGGTCCGTGGTGGCTTCCCTTTGTGGAGTGGTATAACTGTTGCTGTGCGCCATTCAGTGGGTACAAAGCCTGATGTGAGGCTGTGATTGAACATGGTGCTTAAGTGGGTGGGGCAGTTCATTCTGTAGTTCGTGTAGAACACAGCCTATGATGTTGTCTGGTCCCATTGATGCTGTGTTCTTGGCTTTGGAGAGCGCAATTTTTACCTGCTCTGTTGTGATTGCAGGGGTGCTGCATTCTTCTGGTATGGATATGGGCCCTTTAGGGGGTGGTGGGGCTAAAGTTGGCACTGAACCTATCAGTCAGGATGTTGGTGATATCAGCTGGTTCTGTAATTTTCATGCCATTGTGCTGTAACTCAGAGCAGATCTGGGTGTTGCCGCTGAGATTCTTGACATAGCTATGAAAGGCACTGTGGTTGTCTTTAGAGTCAGTGGCAATTTTGTTTTCATAGCTAGCTTTGGAGGATTTTATGATTTTATGAAACAAAGTACCCACAAATTACCACATAGGTGGTAGCCCCCTAAATACGGAAGACGTAGTAAGGGATCTGGGGACCCAAGTAGATAGTAGCCTCTCCTTTGATAATCACATAGCCAAAGTGGTCAGAAAATCCTTCTGTGTGGCCCACCTAATCACAAAAGGGTTTGCATTCAGATCGAAAGAGGTCATTGGGCCCCTCTACGCATCACACATTAGACCCATCATACAGTACAATGCCCCATTTGGGATGTAGCTTATAAGACACCTGCAACAACTGGAAAGACCACAGAAGTACCTCACTAAGAGGATCACTGGCCTCAAGCAGATGCCCTATGCAGCTCAACTGAAGAAACTCCAGCTGTACTTGGTTGCATACTGCCTACTCAAAGGTGATCTCTGCCTGTGATAAAAGGCCATGTCCAACCCAGAATTGATGGACATGCTCCACCTAAAGAAAACCATATCCCCTCGAGCCACATGCTCCAGGGATCTAAACCTCACCACAACAATAAATAGGACATGCTGGAGGGATAGATTCCTGTCCCAGAGACCTCCCATACTCTGGAACAAGATTCCAATCTACATTAGGCAGAGCTCCTTGCTAACCTTCTTCAAGAGAAATCTTGACGAGTGGATGGGAAACAGAAAGTTTATCCTAGGGATCACTTCAATGGCTCTGCTGGACAGAGGCACAGGGAACTAATCTAAGGGGGTGGCGAAAGCCAACACATTCCAGCTAGGCTTATAAATGCCTTCAGGCAGATAGCCTAGTACCTACCTATGAACCTATGAATATATGGATCTCGGCTTCTTACTGAGGCTGACTAAGGAGCTCCTCCACTCATGGGATTTTACTCTGTTTTGCAACAGTTTCTTCCTTCTGTTGTAGAGTTTGTTTATAGCAGGGGACCACCAGATTGGCTTCCTTTTTTTGGAGGATAGCATCTTGGTTCTGCTAGGGATAGCACGATCCATGCAATCGTACAAGTGCATATAGAGTCCATTTGTATAAGATTCGGCAGTCATAACTATATTGTCCATCTGCATAAGTGTCGTAACGTTTGCCACTTCTGCCTTAAGAAGCATGAACTTTGGAGAAATTTTTTACAGTGGTTTCCTTGACAGGGTGTGGGTGTGGGAATGTGGATATCTATGGTGATTAGCTTATGGTCGTATCTGACCAATGAGGAGTTGACTTCAGGTGTGGAACACCAGTCACTAATGTTGGTAATGACTTGGTCTAGGATATTATTGCCCCTGGTGGGTGTGTGGATAAGTTGATCCAGGGCATTGGATTTTATGAATTCTAGAAAGGGTTGAGTGAAGGAGTTGGTACATGAGTAGTTTTCCCAGTTAATGGTGGGGTAGTTGAAATCACCCATCATTAGATTGTTTGGATGAACCCTAATATTTTCCAGTATATCAAGAAAAGAGGAGTGGGAATCCTGGGGCATGGTGGGAGATCTGTAGCAAACTGCAATATGGATTGCAGTTTTGCTCAGAGTTAGATGCACCTGGATAATTTTGGATGCATTATGTTGGGCAACTAGCCTGGAGGTGTGGATATCCTTAATGAATATGGACACACCTCTGCCCTCGGTGTTCTGGTCCTGGTTAGATGGCTGAAAGATATGGTATGCGTTCTATCCTGGTAATGCAGTGGTGCTCTCTGGAGCCTTCAACCAGGTTTCAGTCACTGCACAGATATTGATGTTCTCCATTTTAAGGAGTGCCTCGACTGAGTGCATTTTGAGATTTAGACTTCTAGCATTGAGTAGCATTACCCTCAGTTGTTCCTTGCCTGTATCTGTTATGGTGATGGGTTTGTTGTTTGAACCTTTCCTAAAAAAGGCACTATAGGGGGTGGCAAGAGCCTTAGCCAGTATCCAGAATCCCAGGAGCGACAGGTGCAGGCCATTTCTGGCAAAGCATCGTGGTCTGTTGACCATGTTGTCCCAGGCAGCCGGATACTGGATCCCCTTAGAATTACATCAGAAGCTTAGCCAATTGTTGAAGTCAATCATTTTGTCCTTGTACTGTGGTATCATCTGGGCAAAGGTAGGATGCTACTCAGGGCTAGGTTGTTCACACCAACATGGACAATGACTATTTGTACTTGTTGTGAAGTGACCTGGGTGCATGGGTTATGTGGCGGATCCTGGCACCTGACAGGCAGCTAACAGTAACCTTCTCCTTGTCTGTTCTAGTGAGTGGAACATCAGTGTGCCTTACTATAGAGTCACCTATGACTAATGTGTTAGGTACTTTGCTTTGCCTTATGGGCTGTGGTTGAGTGGCACACTGGGTCTGTGTGTTATGTGACTTTTGAGTTGTGTTGAGGGATGGTGCTTGCTCACATTTATGTTTTGGAGGTCTCTGTTGTTTGGGCATATTCTTATTGAGAGCCTCTGAGAGTGTTTTTGTGTATCTTTGTGTGGGTTTAGGTGGTGTACGTATAGGGGGACTATGTGATGAGTGTGGTATGGTGCCTGTCTTTACCTTCTCCTTTTGACTGAGAAGTTCAGTCTTGGGTAGAGCGAGCTTTGCCTCCAGTTTTGCAACATAAATGCATCTCTCACAGGTTGTAGTGTTGGGTGGTAGTTGGAGAGGGTTGTCAGTGTACATGAGGCAATTGCTACATTGCTCCAAGATGCTCAGATTCATCATGGTGGAGAGAACACCAGGGGCTGTCCCTTGGACATGCCTGGGTAACCACTATTTTCCACTAGGCAGTGAGGGAGGTAAGTACTAAAGCTCTTTTCCTCGAGTAACTTGAGGAGGATAAGTACAAAACTGTTAACCACTAGGAAATGAGAAAGGCTGAGTGCTTCAGTAATTTGTAGCTTATTTAGTGCATTGTTGGCAACATTTACAAAACTACCAAATATTTCCTTTAGGTTACTTTTTTTTTTCACCAAAGTTGTCAATACCTGAACAACTTCTGAGCTGGCAGACTGCCCAGATGTCACTGTTCTTTGCACTAATTTTATGGTATGATTCTTCTGCCATTGTCAATATTTCCATCTTAAGGCATAATCAGTACCTCCTCAGTATGCTAGTCTTGTTCCGGCTATAAACATGATAGTGTTAATGCTATAAGGTACATCAAGACCTCTAGTCTATGCAAATATGCAATCCGATATTGTTTAGAAGACAGCTAGAACACTTTTTATTCCAAAGATTATCTTTGTAAACTCAAACAGACAAGACTGTTATGTCCTTCTGGGCATATTATTGTCTTCAAAGTGTGACCCCTATCAGAGGTATGAGCTACAGAGGAGCCAATCTCCTTTCCTGGGATTGTGCCCTGAACAGCCATTGGTACGCATAATGAATTGGACTGGGGTTATAGCAATGCACTGAGTAAAGTCACAAACTGAGTGCCACCAGAAGGCCAACTAGAGGCAGGGATTGTTGCAGATAAGATGCAGACCCTGCCACCCATTTCCTAGTTTCGCTCCTACAGAACATGTCATCACCGACTCACATTGCAGTCATTTTACATATCGTTTATTACAGCATTGTTGCTGCTGCACCTCACCTTTACAACAAGTCATTAATAGAACCGTTGTTTTCCATACCTCCTGCCAGAAAGTAGAGATTCTTCAGCCAGTCCTATTTTTCCTATCCTGTCCCATTACCAGCTAGCCTTCTGGCTACTTGGATTAATCCCTGAACCTTGGTTGATGCTGACAGAGGCATCTGCCAGTGTCTGGCTTATACATTTCTACTAAGGAAATATAGGACTGAAACAACTGTGAAAGGAGTATGTTAAGTTTATGGCTCTAAGCAGTCATCTGAATACTTCCCAAGAGCCTCCTTTAAAACGGGTTTAACTATTAACAGTATAGACTCTGATTTGCCTGGTTTTCTGCCAATGTATATTTTTATGTGACCTTCTTACTTATTTTGATCCTTATTTGGTAAAGTTTGCAGTCACCCTTAATGTATATAATGAACATAAGGCTTTTTATAAGCTAAGCATATTCAAAAAATGCCCACTTTTTCCACTTGTTTGTACTTAGGAGCTAATAAAAAGGAGAATGCCTTTCCTGTTGCTTGAGCGTTTGATGCTGTTGACTAAATGCAACAATGAAGTCTAATAAAAGTAAAAAGTCAAGTCTAAATGCAAATTACAGACTTCTGAAAGTAAAACCCGGCAGATATTCATAAGCCTTATAGCTGGAAAACTTGTATGATCTTAAGGGGTCACTCTCATATTTCTAATAGGTTTCCTAAAAGGAGGTTTAAGGTATTACTCAGTGGAGACTCTGGTTTGGGTCTTTTTCTTCTTTTTGCCTCTGTAGCTTTTCTTTCTGACTTTTTAACTCACCGTATTATGTGGCCTAATGGTTAAGGTGTTTGTCTTACAAACACAAGGTGCAGTGTTTGAGTCTCACAAGGGATAATTGGCTAGGCTCACAAGGGCAGTTAGCCTAGTACTAACCTATGAACATGTGGCCTACAGAATGAGATTTGCCATAATTTGCCATTTTTCTGTCACATAAACAGTGCCTTATTTCTGACATGTACGGCACTGCATGCACAACAAATCTACTAACATCCCTGTGCTGTGGGAAGTAATTTCTAGCAGTGATACAGTATAATTAAATGGATGCAGACAGTACGAGTCATCACATAGCATTGGCAGCGTGGCTTTTCCACTTCTCCCCTCACTGTGCAGGTTGCTCTCTGTAGGACAGTTTACCTAATCACTTTATTCTTCATGTTAGTCCCAAGGTGGCATTCATACTGACTGGGACACATCTGACTAGGGTACTGGGAAACTTGAAGTTGTAAATATAATGCAATTGCTGTGCTTAAAATAAATTGAATTTAGGTGGTTTTAGAAGCTGTTACTTATGCAGCTATGTCATGTAAGGTGTTAATACACTGAGCAGTATGTTAATTCACATGGTCTTGATATATATAAATATGTTAAAATTTTGCAGTCTTGCAACTACAAATGTTTATAAAACTAAAAATTTATAATCAAATTACAGTCAGGAAACTGTCCGCAGCCATAATGTAAACACTCTATTTAAAACACCACCCACAACTACACATATTAACACTGTATCCAGTGCCCCTACTGCAATGTACTTATGGCAAACAAGCACACAGCCAAATTTCCTGGTCACTGGTGATTCTGTAATGAGGCACACCAATGTCTCCTTCACCAAACTGAGTAAAGAGTAAGTCACTGGTAGCTGCCTTTCTGGAGCTAGGATCCATCAAGTCACACAAACACTCAGATTATTGAACCACAGGTACCAGTATGACTCTGTCATAGGCCACATGGGTGTAAATGACCTAAGATGTACCTCCCTTGAGTATGTAAAATGAAACATGATTGAGCTTGCTGATTATGTGTCTCAGGCAGGTATGAGCCTAGCATTGGGCAGCATACTACCTTGTCCAAGGATGATGCCACATTACCAACAGAAAATGATTGATTTTAACAACTGGCTTAACTTCTGGTATCAGTTCAAGGGGGTACATTATTTGATGGCCTTGGAGGACATGATAGATAGACCATGCTGCTTTGCCAGGGATTGTCTGCACTTATATCCTCTAGGCTTCTGGATATTGGCAAAACCTTTTCCACCCCATATTGCCTCTTTTAGGCAATACCAAATTGATAAACCTCAGGCGTAACTGAACCTATGAATGAATATCTGAAGGTGGTACTGCTCAATGCTAGAAGTCTTAAAAAGACACTTCACTCCCTGAAAACCTTCCTATCCCTGGAGGATGTAGACATCTGTGTAGTAATGGAGACATTGTTCAAAATCGCAGAGAGCACACCAGTGATGTAAAGTTATGTCTTTCACATCTTTAGACCAGCTACTGCACAGGAGGGAACTAAAGGCAAAGGAGTCTCAGCCTATATAAAAAACATTACATACAAACTAGTTAAAGTTTATTACCCACTGAAACCATAATCAGAGTCTCATACCACATGCTTGCAACCTATAGGTTCCCCTCCATATACCAGGAAACACATTCTACCTATCTCAAAGTATTAGAGTCTCTCATCATGTAACCTAATACAATACATGAGGGATCTCAACTACCCCAGTACACATTGCAAATCCTACACCACTTCTAATGAACAAGCCCAGTAATTCCTAAACTTTGTTAATACCGACATCCTGGAAAAGTTGGTCCATTCTCCCACCAGGGGTACAAGCATCCTTGACCTTGTACTCACAAAAATGGGAGGCTGACGTTCCTCACACAATGTAATGTCTTTGCTCCTTAGATATGACCATAAAACAATATTGCTTGAAATAAAAATTATATCCAGGGATCCAGCAAAACCAAAAACCTTAAGGAGCTATTCCAAGGCTAACCTCTCTCTACTACGCGAAACCTTAGCTAAATTCTAAGCATCACACTATAATGCTGAGCTGTTTACAAAATCTCTTTAGTCATATTTATAACTGCATAGAGTGAGCTATGCCTACTTCTATTAAAAATAAAACAAAAGACAAGCCATCCTGGTGGAATCAGAATATCAATTAGTTATACAACAACAAAAAAAAATCTTGGCCAACCATAGGAAGAATAAGCCCAACATACAAAAAAGACCAACCAATCAAAACAGGTGGCTAAGAGGGTTAATTAATATTTCAGAAGTTAAATTTGAAGAAAAATAGCTCCTCAGGAAATCCTTCTATGTGGCACACCTCATCACGAAGGGCTTTTCATCCAGAAAAAAGGAGGTCCTTGTCCCACTGTACTCATCATAGAATACAACGCCCCATTTGGTATGTACCTCTCAAGACATCTGCAACAACTGGAAAGGCCTCAGAAATACCTCAATAAAAGAATCACAGGCCTAAAGCAGATGCCCCACGCTGACCACCTTAAAAACTCCAGCTATACTCTGTTGCATATCGTCTACTCAGAGGCGATCTCTGCTTAACATACAAGGCCATGTCAAACCCAGAGCTGTTGGACATGCTACACTTAAAGAAATCCCAATCCCTCAGAGCTACATGCTCCAGGGATCTAAACCTTGTCATCACAATAAACAAAACATGCTGGAGGGATAGGTTCCTGACCCAGAGACTCCCCAGACTCTGGAATAGATTGCCCATACATGTCAAGCAGAGTGCCTCTTTGGACCTCTTCAAGAGGAACCTTGACGATTGGATGGGAGAAAGGAAATTCACCCCAGGGATCACGTCAGTCGCCCTGCTAGACAGGGGTCCAGGAAAGCAAATAATGTGGGAAGAAATAGCCAGGGAATTGTTATGGCTAGGCTTGTATAGGCCCTAGGGCTGATAGCCTAGTACCGACCTATGAACCTATGAACCTATGAACCTTTGCCTCCAGTTTTGTAACATAAATGCATCTCTCACAGGTTGTAGTGTTGGGTGGTAGTTGGAGAGGGTTGTCAGTGTACATGAGGCAATTGCTACATTGCTCCAAGATGCTCAGATTCATCATGGTGGAGAGAACACCAGGGGCTGTCCCTTGGACATGCCTGGGTAACCACTATTTTCCACTAGGCAGTGAGGGAGGTAAGTACTAAAGCTGTTTTCCCTCGAGTAACTTGAGGAGGATAAGTACAAAACTGTTAACCCCTAGGAAATGAGAAAGGCTGAGTGCTTCAGTAATTTGTAGCTTATTTAGTGCATTGTTGGCAACATTTACAAAACTACCAAATATTTCCTTTAGGTTACTTTTTTTTTTCACCAAAGTTGTCAAAACCTGAACAACTTCTGAGCTGGCAGACTGCCCAGATGTCACTGTTCTTTGCACTATTTTTATGCTATGATTCTTCTGCCATTGTCAATATTTCCATCTTAAGGCATAATCAGTACCTCCTCAGTATGTTAGTCTTGTTTCGGCTATAAACATGATAGTGTTAATGCTATAAGGTACATCAAGACCTCTAGTCTATGCAAATATGCAATCCGATATTGTTTAGAAGACAGCTAGAACACTTTTTATTCCAAAGATTATCTTTGTAAACTCAAACAGACAAGACTGTTATGTCCTTCTGGGCATATTATTGTCTTCAAAGTGTGACCCCTATCAGAGGTATGAGCTACAGAGGAGCCAATCTCCTTTCCTGGGATTGTGCCCTGAACAGCCATTGGTACGCATAATGAATTGGACTGGGGTTATAGCAATGCACTGAGTAAAGTCACAAACTGAGTGCCACCAGAAGGCCAACTAGAGGCAGGGATTGTTGCAGATAAGATGCAGTCCCTGCCACCCATTTCCTAGTTTCGGTCCTACAGAACATGTCATCACCGACTCACATTGCAGTCATTTTACATATCGTTTATTACAGCATTGTTGCTGCTGCACCTCACCTTTACAACAAGTCATTAATAGAACCGTTGTTTTCCATACCTCCTGCCAGAAAGTAGAGATTCTTCAGCTAGTCCTATTTTTCCTATCCTGTCCCATTACCAGCTAGCCTTCTGGCTACTTGGATTAATCCCTGAACCTTGGTTGATGCTGACAGAGGCATCTGCCAGTGTCTGGCTTATACATTTCTACTAAGGAAATATAGGACTGAAACAACTGTGAAAGGAGTATGTCAAGTTTATGGCTCTAAGCAGTCATCTGAATACTTCCCAAGAGCCTCCTTTAAAACGGGTTTAACTATTAACAGTATAGACTCTGATTTGCCTGGTTTTCTGCCAATGTATATTTTTATGTGACCTTCTTACTTATTTTGATCCTTATTTGGTAAAGTTTGCAGTCACCCTTAATGTATATAATGAACATAAGGCTTTTTATAAGCTAAGCATATTCAAAAAATGTCCACTTTTTCCACTTGTTTGTACTTAGGAGCTAATAAAAAGGAGAATGCCTTTCCTGATGCTTGAGCGTTTGATGCTGTTGACTAAATGCAACAATGAAGTCTAATAAAAGTAAAAAGTCAAATCTAAATGCAAATTACAGACTTCTGAAAGTAAAACCCGGCAGATATTCATAAGCCTTATAGCTGGAAAACTTGTATGATCTTAAGGGGTCACTCTCATATTTCTAATAGGTTTCCTAAAAGGAGGTTTAAGGTATTACTCAGTGGAGACTCTGGTTTGGGTCTTTTTCTTCTTTTTGCCTCTGTAGCTTTTCTTTCTGACTTTTTAACTCACCGTATTATGTGGCCTAATGGTTAAGGTGTTTGTCTTACAAACACAAGGTGCAGTGTTTGAGTCTCACAAGGGATAATTGGCTAGGCTTACAATGGCTCACAAGGGCAGTTAGCCTAGTACTAACCTATGAACATGTGGCCTACAAAATGAGATTTGCCATAATTTGCCATTTTTCTGTCACATAAACAGTGCCTTATTTCTGACATGTACGGCACTGCATGCACAACAAATCTACTAACATCCCTGTGCTGTGGGAAGTAATTTCTAGCAGTGATACAGTATAATTAAATGGATGCACACAGTACGAGTCATCACATAGCATTGGCAGCGTGGCTTTTCCACTTCTCCCCTCACTGTGCAGGTTGCTCTCTGTAGGACAGTTTACCTAATCACTTTATTCTTCATGTTAGTCCCAAGGTGGCATTCATACTGACTGGGACACATCTGACTAGGGTACTGGGAAACTTGAAGTTGTAAAAATAATGCAATTACTGTGCTTAAAATAAATTGAATTTAGGTGGTTTTAGAAGCTGTTACTTATGCAGCTATGTCATGTAAGGTGTTAATACACTGAGCAGTATGTTAATTCACATGGTCTTGATATATATAAATATGTTAAAATTTTGCAGTCTTGCAACTACAAATGTTTATAAAACTAAAAATTTATAATCAAATTACAGTCAGGAAACTGTCCGCAGCCATAATGTAAACACTCTATTTAAAACACCACCCACAACTACACATATTAACACTGTATCCAGTGCCCCTACTGCAATGTACTTATGGCAAACAAGCACACAGCCAAATTTCCTGGTCACTGGTGATTCTGTAATGAGGCACACCAATGTCTCCTTCACCAAACTGAGTAAAGAGTAACTCACTGGTAGCTGCCTTTCTGGAGCTAGGATTCATCAAGTCACACAAACACTCAGATTATTGAACCACAGGTACCAGTATGACTCTGTCATAGGCCACATGGGTGTAAATGACCTAAGATGTACCTCCCTTGAGTATGCAAAATGAAACATGATTGAGCTTGCTGATTATGTGTCTCAGGCAGGTATGAGCCTAGCATTGGGCAGCATACTACCTTGTCCAAGGATGATGCCACATTACCAACAGAAAATGATTGATTTTAACAACTGGCTTAACTTCTGGTATCAGTTCAAGGGGGTACATTATTTGATGGCCTTGGAGGACATGATAGATAGACCATGCTGCTTTGCCAGGGATTGTCTGCACTTATATCCTCTAGGCTTCTGGATATTGGCAAAAACCTTTTCCACCCCCATATTGCCTTTTTTAGGCAATACCAAATTGATAAACCTCCAGACGTAACTGAACCTATGAATGAATATCTGAAGGTGGTACTGCTCAATGCTAGAAGTCTTAAAAAGACACTTCACTCCCTGAAAACCTTCCTATCCCTGGAGGATGTAGACATCTGTGTAGTAATGGAGACATTGTTCAAAATCGCAGAGAGCACACCAGTGATGTAAAGTTATGTCTTTCACATCTTTAGACCAGCTACTGCACAGGAGGGAACTAAAGGCAAAGGAGTCTCAGCCTATATAAAAAACAGTACATACAAACTAGTTAAAGTTTATTACTCACTGAAACCATAATCAGAGTCTCATACCACATGCTTGCAACCTATAGGTTCCCCTCCATATACCAGGAAACACATTCTACCTATCTCAAAGTATTAGAGTCTCTCATCATGTAACCTAATACAATACATGGGGGATCTCATCTACCCCAGTACACATTACAAATCCTACACCACTTCTAATGAACAAGCCCAGTAATTCCTAAACTTTGTTAATACCGACATCCTGGAAAAGTTGGTCCATTCTCCCACCAGGGGTACAAGCATCTTTGACCTTGTACTCACAAAAATGGGAGGCTGACATTCCTCACACAATGTAATGTCTTTGCTCCTTAGATATGACCATAAAACAATATTGCTTGAAATAAAAATTATATCCAGGGATCCAGCAAAACCAAAAACCTTAAGGAGCTATTCCAAGGCTAACCTCTCTCTACTACGCGAAACCTTGGCTAAATTCTAAGCATCACACTATAATGCTGAGCTGTTTACAAAATCTCTTTAGTCATATTTATAACTGTATAGAGTGAGCTATGCCTACTTCTATTAAAAATAAAACAAAAGACAAGCCATCCTGGTGGAATCAGAATATCAATTAGTTATACAACAACAACAAAAAATCTTGGCCAACCATAGGAAGAATAAGCCCAACATACAAAAAAAGACCAACCAATCAAAACAGGTGGCTAAGAGGGTTAATTAATATTTCAGAAGTTAAATTTGAAGAAAAATAGCTCCTCAGGAAAAGGACAATCACAAAAGTTTCTATAGCTATGTCTGTAACCTCATGGGGATAAATGGAACAATGCATCCAACTTTTTGTAAATGGCATCACCCACACTGAACCAGAGGAAATTACCAACCTTTTGGCTAATGGGTTAAGCTTAAATTTCTCTCCCCAGTCCCAGGTAGTCCAAAGAAAATATTGCATACCACAATCCCCTAACCATCACTAGGGATGTGGCCATCAATGCACTTTCTTAGGCAAAAAACACTGCAACAATGGACCGCAATATCATCCCGGGATGCTTAATAAATAGCATGAAGTGTGACCTTTCTGGTCCACTTCAGTCCCTTTTCATCTGGAGTCTACAGTCAGGTGTTGTGTCCAAGGAATAAAAGATGGCTACAGTCATTCCCCTGCACAAAGGAAGTTGAGCCACTGATCCAGGTAACTACAGGAAAATAAGTTTGAGCAGCTTCATATGTAAGGCCATGGAAAGAATCATCATGTACATGATAAATGAGGTCATGGATAACCTGCAAATGCTAGACTTTGTTAAAGGAAAATCATGCCTATCATATTTGATGGACTTTTTGAGAGGGTCACCAAAGCAATAGAAGAAAGCAAGACTGTGCACACAGCTTACCTTGACCTAGCCAAGGCTTTTGATATAATACCCCTCTCAGGTGTTATAGAAAAACTTACTAATTTAGGTACAAACCCTTTTATCACCCACTGGATAGCTAACTGGCTCAGTGATAAGACCCAGGAGGTCAAAATAGGTGAGGCTACCTCCTCCAACAGGCCAGTCCATAACGGAATCCCCCAAATCTCTGTACTGGGCCTACTCCTTTTTGGCATCTATTTCTCTGAAATGAAAGCAAATGCTGAAGGATGATGGCTTATGGCTTAACCAAGTTTGCAGATTATTGCAAGCTGGGGTTATCATCTACTCCCCTGCAAACACTAGCATTCTTCAAGAAAGCTTGTCTCTGACCAGCAAATGATGCCAAAGCCATGGTCTTAAACTCAATGCTAAAACATGCATAATTGTACCCTTTGAGAAATCAACCAACCTGGCTAATAACCATGTTGATAATATACCCCTAATAGTCGATGTAGTGGTCATGGATCTGGATATGTACATAGGCAGTAGCCTTACTTTCAACCACCATGTGGCTACAGTGGTAAGAAAATCCTTTTATGTTACACAACTTATGAGTAAGGGCATGGTATTTAGGTCCATGGAGGTCTTTATCTCACTGTACTGCACCCCTATCAAACCAATGATAGAGGGCAAAGCTCCTTTGATATGTACCTGACCAGGCATCTGCAGCAACTACAGCAAAATCAGAGGCTCCTTATAAAAACAATACAAGGTGTGATGGCTCCACACTGGGCCAGTAGTCATTGAGCCAGAATCCTCACCATGACACTGGGGAGGGATTCACTTAGAATACAAATGGACACACTCATTATTTCCAGATGCAGACCTCTCTGCATCAAGCAAAATTTCCCTTAAGAGCACACAGGGAACACACTCAGTCAGTGGGCTGGTTCCTCTCTTTCACTTTCCAGACATGTGATAAGACTCCCCACTGACACAGCTCAGAGTTGAATCCTTAGCTGGGATTCCAAGCTAAGTCCTTCCACACCCTCTCTGTGAAGTTGGTGCTTTGTGTCCCTGCTCCAAGCAGTTGACACATACACTCTTTGAGATTTGATTTGCATTTAATTTGTACACACAAACACACACACACATACACACCTGGGAAAGGCTGGCACAGATTCACCTGCTCTGCTCCTTTCAGCCCAGACTAAAAGGTAGTTATCACTGCCACCAGAACCTCTGCCAGCTACTTTATGGCTGTTACAAGGGTACCCAATTATACTGAGTGAAACTAATATTAATTCAAATGGTAATGTTGGCCAAACAGCAAGGCTTTCAGGAGTGGCCAGTGTTATCATCAAATGAAAATATTGAAATACTTTCAAAGCTAAAATATTTTCTAAAAAGGACCAGCCACAGTGAAAAGTTTAAATACAGGTAATAAATAATAAAAGAAGAAGATAATACTAAGTATCAATTTACAGTAAACACCAGAGTTTTAGCCACAGGGAATATTAAAAATAATACAGATAGAAAGTTTCACACTGTTATAGAAAAACAGTATTTAACTAATCTCACTATCTATTCCTGACTAATCTAAATAATTGCTGTTCCTACTTATTGACTAGAGCATGGCAAGATGGGTGAGTAGTCCATGTTGTCAGATTCAAGACAGAATATAGAATGCTGCTTAGATGTCAGTCTCCTCTAACATTAAAACATTATTTCTGTACAGAATGACATCACACACATCTGGTAATCCCCCATCACTAGAAGCTACCAGGGTTTAGCACCTATGTGCTACAATATATATAGATAGAGCATTGCTCAAATGTGGTGCTGCTGCTGGAAGTCATAAAACCATTTCACTTTTCCTACAGTAGCTACAACCTATTCTCTAGCACAGACATATTGTGTCTCTGGCTCCATTCAGAACTGTGGGGAAAACATCTTTATGACTTAACCATAAAGTAATTTAATTTCAAGAATATTTTGCAAAGTCAGGTGGCTTAAGATTAACCTCTTCATTTCCAGTATATGCTGTTACAATGTGTACATTTAAGCAGTTACAATAATGCATGTATCTCTTTTCCTTGCCAGGAGTGCACAGTGTCTATACATTTTAACAGAAGCAAATGGCATACATACATTTTCAGCACAGGCATCTGTACAAATCAGTTTGATATACAAATAACATATAATTATTTACAAAATTCCAGCTAGCTGTGCTGGCATATGTTACAAATCCACTACCCTATTTCTCCTGGCATGGCTGGCAGTACCTCCTATCATCACAAAAGGCATAATAAACCTGCCTTATGCAGAGCACGTTAAAGCCCTTTCACTCTGCTCAGCCTCCTATCGATTGCTGAGGGGTGATCTATGCCTGTCTTACAAGGCATCTTCAAAATCCCCATCTTGCAAATTCAAAAGGTCTAGGGACATGAATTTTGCCAGTGACTTAAGCAGAACATTCTGAAGAGACAGATTATCCCTCCTATGGAACAAGCTTCTTATCCATGTGAAGCTAAGTTTGTCTATTACCCAGTTTAAAAGCAATGTAGACCAGTGGATGGAGAATAAGAAATTTACACTGGGCCTGAGGTAGCTTATAAATACCTGGACCTCAGTGTCTTATTTGGATTCAAGACATCATTTTCTTTCAGGAAAACATGGCTAGGCATAGAACCCCCCCCCCCTCCACAGTTCGCTAGCCTAGTAATAATCTATGAATCTAATTAAAAATATCCACAAAAAACTGGACAGTCTATATAAAAATAAACCATTTCTAACACAACCTGCTAGGACAAGAATTGTTCAAACTCACATCCTGTCCACACTATTTTATGCCTCACCCATTCTCACCAACTTACCCAAAACCAAAATTGCCAAACTCAACACCTGTTACAATCAAATTGCAAAATTTGCTACCAGTGCCCCCTTCCAAGCCCACCACCTTAATTTCTAAAACAACTTGGCTGGCTTAAATTCCCTAATCTCCTAAACTGTCATCAACTTTCCTTTGCCCATAATCTCCTACTACTCCCAATCAAGACTCCAGCACTGGCCAATCTAATATAACTACAAGTTAAAACTAGACAACTTCACTCTAGTGAAAAAAATTAATCAAGATTACCAAGACCAACAACACAGCAGGGGACTCCATCTTCCCTAACTACATAGACAGCATTTGGAACACCCTACCTATTGCTGTTACCTCAGGAGATTCAAAGATTACATTTAAAAGATTTCTGAAAGAACACCTGAAGCACACAAGGATTTGCACATGTACCCCATCTCCCTAATCCCCCCCACCCTCTCCCCTTACTCTTGCCCTGTGACTTCAGCTTCATCACCAAAAGAATGCAACTTCTCTAGCGTCCTTCCAGTCCCACCTCTAATTCTAACCCCATTAGTCAATACCCATATGTCACTGCTAGGACACTCTGTTATCTATCCAGTAAACTTTATTTTTCTCTTTACACCTTTACTCTTAATCTATACTTAAGCTACTTACACCTCCTTGCTTTTCTTGCTTAACCTGTTATCCAGTTTCCCATCTCTGTCTCTTCTACTGCTACTATACTCCCCACTATGTCTAATCTTTGCTCTCTTTGTTGCTATACTCCCTACTGTGGCTAACTTGCTCACAAGTCAACCGTATAAAGCAAAAATGCAAGCCCTACTAACAGTGTTCACCATTATGTAATGACTCAACCTAAAACTGTAACAGATGTGTTCAGTGTATGTAAATGTGTTACATCTTAAGCTTTAATGCAATGTTACTAGTCAGTGTTAAGTCTGGTACTATCTATATAAATTTGAATGCTTCTGTATACACCTTATATTTTGCTTAAAATTTAACTGTGGAGCTTTTCTCCGCAGGCCTCCACTGAAAATGGACATGCATCCAGTCGGACTTTCACAGTCAACAAATGTAAAATAAATAAAAATAAATAAATATAATATTCGTGCATTGTGAATGTAGCAAAAAGCACTATAATTAATACAAATACATTTGAGCTCCAAATTCCATTGACCAAGATGTCTATTAAATGATCTGAAACATTTAGCAACTAAGTGTAAGTGCTTTACTAAGTGCAATTTGTATGTGAAATTATTTATCTGATAACTTTTAGCAAGTGAAACTCTGTTGCTATATGTAATTTTTATGTGAAACTGTTTATCTGATTTCTTATATAATGTACTATTACATTTTTTCATTCTATGAGGAGCTTTCTCCCCGGGCCTTCACTTAAAATGGGCTACTAGTTCATTCAGACTTCCTCAATAAACAAATGTTAAATAAATAAATACATAAAATTTGCTATTTTCTCTAGTCTCATTAAGAAAGATGTTTGTCTCAGTTGAATATTTCTAACAGTTAGCAAAAAATAAGTATCAAAATAAATAATTTTTATGGAGTTAAGATAACATTAATTAAGAAGCAAGTAATGTCTATGATTGGAAATGGGTGTACAGAAAAAGATCTGCATGATTTGATTATTTTGATACGACTGCTCTTTTGATGGCTAAGTCAAGGAAAGGCAATTGTTTAGGAGCAGATTCAAAAAATCATTCATTTAATTTGCATGATAGCTTTGTCAGAGGATTGATTACCATGAGTTAATAATAATTTACATGGAGTTATAGAGTATTTGTAAGTAGCCTTACAAACACAAGGTACAAGGTTTGAATCTCACAGGGGATAAACGGTTAGGCTTAAAATGGCTCACAAGGGTAGTTAGCCTAGTACTAATCTTAATCTATGAACCTATGAACCTATTCTTTAAAAACATGGAAGACTCTGTGGATAAAGATCTACCACATAAAATAAACAATTTCTGGATGGAGTCATCTCCACTTGCTTATGAATTTCTGGTTACATGTTGAGAGTTAAGTGAAAGAGGAGAATTACAATGCTTTAAAATCTAATTAATATGAATGCACAGTCAACCCAATTCTTGAAGCCGGTTTTCTCTGCTTCTGCCCAAGGTCTATGCAATGTAGCATTTTACCATCATAGTCAAAATACATACCAGCAAACTGATGGATATTTTCCAGTGGTGTGAATAATTATTATTATTCAGGATCAGAATGGTCTAATGAGGTGTACTGAGTAGAAAGCTGTTTAATTATTTTAGACAGTAATTTCCTATAGGTTTTAGGCTGGGAGGCAGTCTCAATGTTTGCACTTAAGGCCAACCCAATCATTTCTGTTGTTCTGTCATGTTTTGTAGGTTCATAGATAAGTACTAGATTAGCTGCCTTTGTAGGCCATTTTCAGCCTAGAAAATGTCCCTTTTTCTGCTCAAACTAACCTAACCCATTTGGCTAATAATTGTCCTTACTCATTCCATGGTTGATAATTCTGTATTACCCATAATGTAAACAACTGGGATCATGCCATAGATAATTTGAGGGTACCCATGCAAAGGATAAAGCATTTAGGAGCTGCCTCTGTCCATTATTAGTACATGGGACAGTCCCGGGGTACATTTTCCATTTCCCATCCATAAATTTTAATTGCGCTTGAATATGGACAGGAATAATCTTTGTTTTATGTGAGTAAAAAGTCTGTCTGGGAGCAACGGTATCCTCTGCAAAATACACCTGCCCCCCCAATCCATTTTGATGTTGTCAGAGAGGTTTAGATCCTGAGATTGAATATTTCTGAAGGAACTGGACTTGTTGATGTGTAGTAAGTCTATCCGTAATGGGTCAGAGGATCCAATATTCTGTTATTTTACAGCTTACTTCAAATAGTTTTCAAATAATTACTTGAGTATTTTTCTTTTAACTTAACCAAAATCCTTCAAGATTGACCTATTGCACCTTCAAAGTTATATTATGTGGGATGCTGAATTAGATAAATATGGATTGATTTTGCACCACTTTTTGAATGCTATGAATTTATGCATCTTATTTTGGTCATAAAGCATGCCTGAGAATATTTTGTTTACTAAAAGCCTTTGGTCATTTTTTTGCCAGTGAAAAGTTTGTTAGTAGCCATTGGGCCACTAAATCTCCTTAGCTGACTTTAGTAGGGAATCACTTCTAAGTTGTGACAGTGTTACAATGTTGAAGTTAGTTAGCCTTATTGAGTTTAAGACTTCCAAAAAGCAAATTTGTTGGGATATGTTTTAGCAATATTATTTCATTTTCGTATCCTCATATTCACTGACTGTGATCCACATTCTACCATGTGTGGACAATTTTATAGTTAAGTTAGGGAATGCCAATATGCATTAATATATACATTATACAGATAGAAAGAAGTATCTGTGTTGACTCTTGGATGAGTAGTCAGCAAAGACAGTATCTTCACAAATAGGAATGCCCACATCTTTATACCATTTGAATAGTAATAAAATGAAAAAGGTATTAAAGTTTTAGGTTGTTGCATCTCACACAACCATCCTTGAAATGTTTTTGGGTACTGTTTAGATCTGTGTGTATTGCAGTCATTCATTTGTTTGTGTTTGGTTCCCAGATATTTCATTTCTAGGGTACCTACTACAGTCATCCATCTATGCATGGTATTTCAGGAAAAATGGCTCCAAGTCACCAGTAAGATAATTCCGTGTAATTTTATTGTAAATCCAACAACAGATGAGCACTTTTGTCTCAATATAAGACTTCTTCAGATAAAACAATACAAGTGCTACTCTTATTATATATAATGCCCTAAATTGCTCTAATTACATACCAATTAAAATTTAAAACGCCACCAACAAATGGTTCGTGAACATACTATTATGTTATGCCAAACAACACTACTACCAAAAATTTAATAAATTGTATAAATAAAGATATATAAATATATAATGAAATGTTATATAATTAAATGATTAATTACATATCCCAACGTATATGTGGGTATACTCTTAAAATATGAATATAGAACTATTAAAAACATTTTGCATATATTTTGACACAGTTCCAACTTAAAATGTTATTACTTTAACAATGTATACAAAATAACTCACACTTTACCTGCTCTCTCCGCTAAAATAGCTTTGATACTGATGTATTCATTGAGACCTGGGGGAACATTAGCCTAAAGCCTCAATTGCCATCTCAGTTCCCTGTTAAGTAATACATTCTTCATATCACCCCTCTGGAATTATTCTTAACAAAATCAATAATCCCAAATTTAAAACTACTATGCATGGTATTTGTTTGAGAAGATATTGCAGAAAGAAAATTACAAATTTATTTAAATTTAATTTATAGACAGATGTTTCATTAAACACAGATTTTTTTTTTGTAGTAAGGATGTAAAAGATATGGTTGGCCTTGAGATATAACTATGATAGATAGATCAGTAAATGAAAATACATTTATCAAATGTTATAAAAAGCATTTTGCGTTTCTAGATATTTATGTCTTTCTTGTTTTAGTTTGGATTTAAGGGCCCTCAGGAAAGGTTATTGGTACATGTTGAAATAGCATAAAGAAAGGAAACATTTTGCATACTACCTGGTTATCTGTTTTTGATAGAAATTTGTGGAATGTAAGTTGTATAATTAAGCAGGAGTACATGCTGTTGATACCTTCATAAATATTAGATGCTGATTTCATTTTTTAAGTATTTAGTTCAGAAATTCTCAATGCACATAACCAAAATGGTTTATATACTCTTCTGTTTTTGCTTTATTCTAGACCCTAATCCTGTAAGCCTCTTCCACCAAACAAGCTCATACTGTTCAATTTAATAACTTATTCTAAGACTGCTCAAACTCAGTGATTGTTACATTAGGCAATGGGGTGCATAGGACATTATCCCCCCATAAGGATCGGGGAGCATTGCTGTCCATGTGAATAAATTATGCAGATAGGAGTTGATCCGATGAATAAGGGTCACAAAATCTTGTGTTTCTCCATATTTGCATATTCTAATTTCTGTATAACTATGACATATTCCTATGTATAGGCTGTACTATATTTATAATTTAGTATGCTTTACGTTGTTGCTTACTGTATTATACCATTCCTGTAGTTACTGAATCTTGAAGGAAAAGTATCCTTGGACCAGTACACCAATTTGATTAACAATGTTTAATTAATAATTAATTAATTATTCCATTCATTGTGATAAGTGCTAACTGATCATTTGCATCCTCCTGTGTAACCAACAATTGAAGCAGTTTTGTTTTGCATCTAAGGTATAGTTCCTCCAAAGTACAGTACCCAATCTTTTGTAATGGTATGATGTCATTACTAAAATAAATCCATATGTCTGGTGTGGGAATAGGCCTCCGGCCTTTGAAATCTCTTCTTAGGCAGGATTCCACTATGAGTAGATGAAACTGAATGGGCAAAGGATTGGGGTCACTGAACTACATTTCCAAAAAAAAAAAATATAGCTGAAAAAAAAACACTTTTAAAGTGTTTTTTGTAGGGAGACAATCCCCCCCCCCCAAAATACACACCTCAGAAGCAATATTCCCCCAAAAAGGGCATCACTGCTGGCACAACTCACTGCCATTGATTTCCTATGGAGGAACTGATTATTGGCGGGTCAAACCTTGGGCAATGGAAGGTCACTAGTTAAGTCTTCATCCACTTGTAGGCTACCCTTAAAGGCAGAGGTGTTTCCTGTTAAGCCACTTTTGTTTTGCAAAAGTATTGTAGAATGGAATTCAGAAATAGTAGTGTTGATCCTGGTATTTTGGTAGACTTTTATTTTACAGTTGTCTGATATGTTTTCTGTAGTACAACTAGCACCCAGCTATGCTGTCTTTGTATTCATCTGACATGAGTTCCTTGAACATTACTAATGCAATTGTGTGTGAACATGGAAATGTTAACTGATGTCTGGGTGACTGTATCATGTGAATAATGAATGTTCAGATAAGAGCATAACTTCAATATTCAGTTTGATAATTATTATTTGTACTGAATTTTTTGGTTTAGATAACTTTAGAATATTTGTTTATGAACATATATTTTTATTTTATTTATTTTTTTTATGTGCAAAATCTTTTAATTCTTTTTTATGATAACATATACAGTGAGCATAGCAATGATTGACAGGTAGCCGTATGGCCAGTGAATACATTGCTGATTAATAAAACATAAAAGAAAAATAGTGAAAAATATTTACACATATGCCAAAACTCCATCTTTAATTATATATACCTACTTCAAATTAGAATATGTTCAAAAAAGGATTTCCAAAATTCTGTAAAGTGAGTGTGGGGTTTTTGAGTGTAGGCTAAACATTTGTGAGCTAGTAGGTGTTTAGTAGCTAATTGTTTGAAGTCCTCCCAGATGAGTGATGCTGTATCCCTCTAATGTAATATAATGTAGTATTTAAGTAACAAAACTCGTGTTATTAATATACATGCTTGTAGTTTAGTCAGGCCAGTGGGGGTGATGTGTAAGAGAGCTAGTCTCCAAGATAAGGTTGATTTTTCATAATCCATTTTTTTCTAGTTGGACTCTGAGCACTATAGTGTATAGGTGCACTTGCAGCTCCAGAAGATATGGAGTAGATCAGCCTCGTGATTATCACAGTAGGGGCAGAATGGAGAAGTAGTTTGGTATATTTTATTTAGAATTATTGGAGTAAGATAGGTGCTATGGAGTATCATGATCTATGTATATTTAAGTTTTTTAAGTGGAATAAGTTTGGAGGTAAGTTGGATCATTTGAGATATATGTTTGTTTGTGATTGAAGGATCTTTTTCCTTCCAGTAACTAGAATAAATAACTTATTTTTGCATTTTGATTTATAGAATAAATTTGTAGGAGTTAGATAACATTTTTTGTTGGAGGATAGGAGGTTCCATATGGTTTTGCAGGTTTGGATGTCATTTGCGTTGATATCAGGATTGTCTATGATATATGGGCTAAGGTCTCGAATTTGCCTTAAAATGATTGCATATCTTTTAGAGAGCTTTAATTGTGTTCTCATTTTAGTGATAGTATTGTTTTTGAAGGCAAATATATCAGAGATGGATAGTTTCTTGAGGAGGGGATAATGTTTTTATTTTATTTCAATTTCTGTTGGGTAACGTCATCTATATTTATAACAGCTCCACTTTTTAGTCATTTTGTTGGTGTTCTAAGAATGGTGACCATCCGGTTTCTTATCTAATTATTAAATATTGGGTATTAATATTCCTTATTTCTTTTTTATAGCTGCTGTTCATTATTTGATTCCCATATTCTGCAAGATGACTAGGGTGCCGTAGCCTGTACCTGAACTCATTGGGCATAATGGAGAGAAATAATCCTTGATGGGACTTTTCTTCTATTTATGTTTTGCTAATTAGAATTTGTAGATAGGCTATGCCCTTTTCAGTGCAGGCACAGGAAGAAAAGTTATTAGAAAGCTAAAATTTATACAAAAACATGATATAAGGGAATATGAATGCATAGAAAGCATTTGTAATATAATTGCACAACTTACTTTTTATAAGGGCTCTCTTTGAGGCTTTGAATACTGACTGTCTGACAAAGTTGGATTTATTCCTCCATATCAGAGAGGTTCAGTTTTCAAGCTGGCTGTGGTGGTACAGCGGTTAGCATTGTCGCCTCACAGCAAGAGGTTCTCCCGTTCGATTCTCGGCTGGAGCGCCTTATGTGTGGAGTCTTCATGTCCTCTCCATGGTCGAGGGATATATAAAGACAAGCAGCTAGGTGTGTGTGTGTGTGAATGGGTGTGCCTTCTTTGAAGGTTGGGTGTCGGGCTGGCAACTAGGCACCGTAAAAATCCACTGCCAATCATTAGCGAACCAGAGTTCTGCTTTGGTGACCCCTAAATGGGGAAAGCCAAAAGACATTACTAGAGATGTTCAGTTCTGATTACAGTGTTGAGGTTCTCCTAGATCTCTTTATCTGTTATTTAATTTCACGTACTTGACTTTTGGAAGTCCATTCTCTAGTTCTGTAATCACATTGACAAAAAGGTAAACAAAAAGAGATCTGTTTTCACTTTCAACACTTTTAATCATGGATGTTATTTTCCTGTGGATTAGGAAAAAAATCATTCCCATATCACGTTGGGCTATGAATTCCTTTAGTGATAAGTAAAGATTCATAAACTGATCATTCATTTCCTGTGTGAAACTGCATTTACTTTGTTTTTTATAGGTATACAATCTGCTATGGTACTTTGGCCACTGTTACAGACTAGAATTCTAATCACCTATGAGTGAAATCCTGTTAGTCATATTATTTTAAGGCCTTGATGAGCTTCATGAAAGAAACAACTTTGTTTTATTTATTTTTATTTATCCTTTATTGACTAGGCTAGTTCCATTAGAATAGTGCCCTCTTTTCAAGGAGACCTGATGTTGTATCTATATTACTAGGGTAGATTTTACCATAGCATTGGGGAAACTTCCCTCACTCTTTTTGATAGGTGCTAAGGGATCTTTTATATCCATCTGAGTGACCAATAACTCAGACATATGGGGCCTTGGTTTAGTGTCTCATCAAAAGGACAATACACTTAGTAGTGCAGCAACCCACTTGTGCTGCAAGGTGTGCATAGAGAGACATCCACAAATCTGATTTTCAAGTCTGAATATATAATTTCAAGCTGTGAGAAGCATGACTCTTTATGAGACATATGCATTCTTGTAGATTTTAACTCTACATTACCTAGACTATTTCTCTGAACCATATCCCATTCCTTTAGATGATTTGTTCTGATAATAGGTGGATTTCCTGTATTTATTTGATTAAAGATCATGAGTTATTAAATATGTAATATAATAGCTGTCATACATCTATATTTAGCCCAGCATTATGTTTCAGGTGTAGGTTGTAGAAGTTATTCATGACTGATTTGCTACATCAGTAGGACCAGCTCTTGGCAGGTCTGGTGAATGTATAACTTCTCACTGCTATAGTTACTGCCCACATTTCCATGTTGGTGGCAGACCTTAGTTTGCACTGATCAGCAATGTGGAATCCTAGCACCTCCAGCAACCTACAGCTGTTTGTTGTACTGTGTGAAGTCTCAGTGAGACTACTGTGCTACCTACGTCCTTAGGTGTCCTTCTGTACCTGCTGTGGATTTTTAATGTATAATTATAAAAAAAAAAAAAAAAAAAAAAAAAGAGAATATACAGTCTAGAATATCTAAAAATTAGATAGCCTAAGTACATTTTTTTCTGACAGGGTGTTATTATTATTTTTATTGTTGTGGTGCTGCGGTAGCATTGTCGCCTCACAGTAAGAAGCTGTCTGGTTCGATTCTCAGCTAGATCGTCTTCGGCGTTGAGACATGCATGAATGGGCATACCTTCGTTGATGGTTGTGTGTCAGGGCTGGTAACTCGGCATGTAAAAATCAACTACCAATCATTAGCGGACCGGAGTTACGCTGTGACGACCCCTAACCGGGAAAAACCGAAAGACACAACAACAACAATTGTTATTATTATTATTATTGTTATTATTATGTGTTTCAGTTAATCCTATATATTTGCACATTTTCAACATTGTCATCAAAAGTGAATGATTTAAGGTTCTTCACATAGGATCACAACTTTTGTTACCTAAGGCATACTGTTTTTATTTAGCCGGCCATCATAACACACATCGCTGGTTATGAGGTTCACACATATGCTTATTACCTAAGGGAATTCACCATTGTGATGCCATTACAGAATGTGTATTTGCCACTTTTTGCAAGTTGCATAGACATTTTTCACACAGTTTGGTTAACTGTTTGGAGCACAAAAAAATGTAGAAAATGTGTAATCGAATGAACAAGAACAAAATTAGTAGCTGATATATTACCAACAAGGTTGTTACCTACGTATGAAACAAAATGAAAAATAGCAAAAACAGTGATATTATCATGACTAAGGAAATTATACATATCATCACCTGACGATGGCACAGTGGTGTAGTGGATAGTGTTGTCATCTCACAGCAAGATGTTCCCCCATTCAGTTCTTGGCTGGGGTGCCTTCAGTGCAGAGTTTACATGTCTTCCCTATGTTTGTGTGTGTTTCCTCCCGGTGCTCTGGTTTCCTCCTACATTCCAAAGACATGCAATAGGTGGATTGGACACTCTAAATTGGCCATAGGTGTGAGTGTGCATGCAAATGTGTGGTGTGGAAGAACTGCAGCAGCAGGGCTAGCCACCCGGCGGTGTAAACCTTGGCTCTAGATGATTGCAACTGTGGAAGTGGCACCCTGATCCATGTGCAAAAAATGGGAAAAAGGAGTTATGGATCAGTGGATAGAATGTCCCTGGAAGGAAAAAACACACACTTTTGAAGCTGGAATATCCACATGTTTAATATGTAAAAGTTTCTGACACGTTTTGTGAGTTTCCCATAATGTGTTTTGCAACTAAAAACACTATTGTCTGTCCAGTCTTCAATGATATGTGACCTGACGTTCACTGCCATTTGAAGAACTCACATTATGAGTCTCAAAGAAACATCTGATGAAAAGATAGCTAAATCCAGAACCAATATCTGTGAATTTCACCTCAAAACTGTGCAACATACATTGCTAATGCTGCTTATGAAACTGTTCTGTATAATGAATTTAGTTTATTACAAGCTAAAAACTTATATCAGTTGAAGGAAACATGCATGGTCTATATTAGGCCTGTGTGGTAAAGTCTAAGCTATATTTTGGGGTCCAGCAATCCTCAATTAAAAATAACATTTTTTTTCATACAAATAAGAAATTTTACTAATTTTATTTAAAATCTCCTGTAAGCCTATGATACCATGCATGATAATGTTGCCTTATGAATTTATGTAGTAGTCATTCTGTCTGGCAGTTAACAAAGATGATTACAGCTGTGAATTATTAACAAGCTACTTCATGTGGTACATGATTTAATTCAGCAAAAAACAAACTGATACAACTAAAACATTTATTGGTAGGCCAAAGCTTTCAGGCACAACAACCCTTCTTCAGTGCAAGATAAAAGACAAACTCATTGAGTTACTTAAATACCAATTAAATGACAATCATTCAATAAAACACAGCCAATAAAAACAAATTCTCAATTAAACATATATTAATTAAATGAACAAATAAATAAAGACTAATTTGTTAAAAGTAGAGCAAAATTAATTGTTTTACCTTAAGCATGACATCTTATCTTTAAGAACTGGTTTGAGTCTAATCATTTGGTTAACACCAGGCAAAACATCCGCTTGTAAAAGTGTAATCCATTCATATTGTTTCAGTTCCAATTTATTATTAATATCACCTCCCCTGATTGTTTTCTGAAGCACAGTTAACACTCTGAAGGTAAAGCTATGTGTTGGACCTTTTTCACCAATATGTTTGGCTAGTGAATTTGTTAAGTTACTTCTTTTTATGTCAGACCTGTGTTGTATAATCCTATCTCTAAGCCGTCTAGTAGATTTTCCTACACAGAAGGCTGCACCGATCCGACATGTTGCAAGATATACTATATAACAGGTGTTACATGTTGCTAAACATTTGATATGATAGATTTCACCACTCTTGGGATGTGTAAATATGATTTCACTGTTAATGGATGCACAACAACTGCAGTTATAGCAGGGAGAAGTCCCCTTTTTTGTTGTTGTGAACTGGTTCAAATTAATACACTTTAGATCTTTAGAGCAAAGTTTTTGTTTTAAACTCTCACAATTGTGATAGGCAAATCTAGCTTTTACAAGAATAAGATCCTGTAACTCAGTAGAGCTTCTCAGTATACACCAGTTATTATTAATTATATCCGTAACGCCATCACTACACCTACTAAAGGTAGTAGGATAGCATAATATGTTTGCAGGATCTAAGTCAGGTTGTATTTGATTACTAGTGCATCATTCACTAAAGTAAGGGGGGTACACAACATCCAAACATGTCTATATTGACTCTTAACTATTCCCTTAAGAGTCAATATAGACGTGTTTGCAAACTTCATACTGACACAGAAAAATGCATACAACAACTAGATGCTGTCATTGATGAATTTATTGAAAGGGGATACAATAGGAAATTTCTGGTTGACTTGAAAAAAGAAGTCCTAGAATAAGGATGTTGTGTACCCCCTTACTTTAGTGAACGATGCACTAGTAATCAAATACAGCCTGACTTAGATCCTGTAAACATATTATGCTATCCTACTGTACCTGTACCGGGATAGGGCGGCCATGGTGGTACAGTGGTTAGCATTGTTGCCTCAAAGCAAGAGGTTCTCTGGTTTCATCCTCGGGGTGCCTTCTGTGTGGAGTCTGCATGTCCTCCCTGTGGTCACGGGTTTCCTCCGGGTACTCCAGTTTCCTCCCACATCCCAAAGGCATGCTATAGGTGGACTGGACACTCTAAATTGGCCCTAGGCATGAGTGGGTGTGCCTTCTGTGGAAGGTTGGGTGCTGGGCTGGCAACATGGCACCGTAAAACTCTACTGCCAATCATAAGTGGACAGGTGATCCGCTGCGGCAACTTCTAACTGGGAAAAGCTGAAAGAAAAAGTGATGGCATTAGAGATATAATTATTAACGACTGGTGTATACTGAGAAGCTCTAGTGAGTTAGAGGATCTTATTCCTGCAAAAGCTATATTTGCCTATCACAATTGTGAGAGTTTAAAACAAAAACTTTGCTATAAAGTTCTAAACTGTATGAATATGAACAAGTTCACAATAAAAAAGGGAACTGTTCCCTGCTATAACTGCAGTTGCACATCCATTAACAGTGAAATCATATGTACACATCCCAACAGTGGTGAAATCTATCATATCCAATGTTTTGCAACATGTAACACTTGTCTTATAGTATATCTTGCAACATGTCAGACTGGTGCAGCCTTCTATGTTGGAAAGTCTACTAGATGGCTTAGAGATAGGATTATAGAACACAGGTCTGACATAAAAAGAAGTAACTTAACAAATTCACTAGCCAAACATATAAGTGAGATTGGTTCAACACATAGCTTTACCTTTGGAGTGTTAACTGTGCTTCAGAAAACAATCAGGGGAGGTGATATTAACAAAAAATTGGAATTGAAAGAATATGAATGGATTACACTTTTACAAGCTGATGTTTTACCTAGTGTTAACCAAATGATTACACTCAAACCAGTTCTTAAAGATAGAATGTCATGCTTAAAGTAGAACAATTAATTTTGCTCTACCTTTAACAAATTAGTCTTCATTTAATTAATATATGTTTAATTGAGAATTAGTTTTTACTGGCTGTGTTTTATTGAATGATTGCTATTTGATTGGTATTTAAGTAAATCAATGAGTTTGTCTTTTACCTTGCACTGAAGAAGGGTTGTTGTACCTGAAAGCTTTGCTCTACCAATAAATGTTTTAGTTGTATTGATTTGTTTTTTGCTGCTTCTTTGGACTTCACAAGCTGCTACTTAAACACTGTTCCTGTTTTATTGATATTGGTATATGATTTGATTCTTAGCCTTCATTTGCCAAATGCTTGACATTGAAAAAGTCACATAACCAAACAGTGCTTTGAGGAAATTGAGGAACTGGGCTAGTCACCTTAATGAACTACCTAAAAACCTTCCTATAAGTTTTGATCAGTTTAATTTTCTGATATCCTTGATTTTTACATATCACTTGGAGATAAGCTCATATAATGTTTTTGCCTGTCTGAAAAGAGAAACACACACACTCAGCCTTACCCTGCATCCTTTACACCTACTTTTTAGCATGTAGCAATAAAAAAAATCTGTAAAAACAGAGCATGACTGTGAGCTGTCATAAACATTTATCCATTACCTTAATTTGTAAAGAAAATATTGCATAATCATATCTTAAGTGTATGTCAATAAATGCATTATCTATACAGTCGGCCAATTTGTTTTGACATAATTATAACACAATTACAGCAATCTAGTCTCCTCAAAATTTGATAAGGATGAATATGGGTCAAGGTTGTTTAATCAGAACTTATCTTAGATCTGATAAGATCTTCTGAGACTGCCTAAAATGTCCTCATTCATAAATTTTCATACCAAGGTTTTTCAGATAAATGTTACAGTGGCTTAATAGTTACATTAAACATGGAATATTTTCTACTCAGTTAACAATGTATCTTATGAAGATAGCATTTTTACTGAAGGATTCTTCAAGGCTCTATTTTAGGCCTCTTCTTATATTCCTCATTTATTGAAAGTCTTTCTTGCCCTATTCCAATTATTAACAATACCCTTAAGCTGATGCTGCGTTGAGAACTAAATCTCATAAATCTGAGTGAATCCTTGAAATAGAATAGCAAAAAGTATTTCTTATACATTTGAAACTGACTCTTTCAAAATAAACTTACTCCAAGAAAACCGGTAGGAATGATTTTCCAAACTTTAGAGATTAAACACTTTTAAACTTACTGTGATCATAGACCTTATTGTAAGTTCATTAACAGCTGTTACTTATCAAAAATATCTTTGTTTTCCTTTCTATCAACAGTTTTATTTTTAACAACACATTGAGACCTATGCTAAAAATCAGGAACTCCTACAGATAGTGTCAACTTCATTGCCCCCTGCCCCAACTTAGTCGTATGTTAACCCCAACTCTACTTCTGACCCTCACACTAACCCTATAGATTTCTTTACTAAAAACTCTTTCCCTAACAATACCACAAATCAAGACAAAAGGACACAGAGGATGCTGTGACGATGAATGTATTGCCAGCTATGCCAGAAGTAGAGCAGTGGATGTTTAACATATGCCAGCACAGCTAGCTAGAATTTAGTAAAGAATTATATGTTATTTGAATATCAAACTGATTTGTACAGATGCTTGTGAGGAAATGCATTTGTAAAGTTGTTTGTGTTAAAAATGTAT